>NC_138178.1:106410677-106692677 GCF_964165515.1 Mesoplodon bidens | reverse complement strand
CAGATTTCGAACTGGGCTTCCAGTTGCTTTTTGACATTGAATATGTAGCAGTGCCTTGAGAATGAAACTCCTCTCCTACATCTGAATTTCTGTTAAGCTTTATGGTAGGGAGGGAAAATAGAATTTTCCTATATTAAAGCAAAGGGATACTTGGACACAGGATGGGATGGGATCTAGCCCAGATGTTGCAGTCCAGGTCACTTACAAATCCCTGAGACAAAAAGGTAGAAAATCCACACCTGATTCAAAAACAAACTCTAAAGATCCCACCAGGAATTTACTTTGTGGTCTTACAATAACCTTACTTTTTTCCCACCTTTTGAGTGAGGTAGACAAGAAGGCAGTTTTCATTGCTGCAAATCTGGCTTAATAACAAAACTATCATTAGTTTATGAAATTGGGCGACTTCTGGGATCACATTGTTTGCATGTTACGGGCCTATCTTCTTCCAAGCTCTAGTCATTGTCAGATATTCAAATTTTCTAGACCTTTGAGTTGTTACTACTAGGAAATATCTGACATATATAATAAAATATGCATATTTACATTCCTCTAGTTCCTTTTACATCTCAATGGAGCAAGATTACTAAAAGATGGTCTATAGTATAAGCCATTGTTGTTAAACAATGATTATTAAAGATTTCAAAGGTTTGTGGCATTAAACAAACAAATATTTACTTTCAAAATAATCTGAGGAGCAAAATTGTTCCAAACTCTGAGTATTTTTATCATACTGAAGACAATCTTCTTAGAAGACCATTCATCCTGACTTCAACATTAACTGTCAGCAACTTCACTTGCTATTCTAAGAACTAAAATCAAACTTCAATTAAGAAACCAGACCTGTGGAGACGAGAGAGTTGGGTGATAAATGTTTCCTCATTTCTAGCAACAACTGGATTTTCTCTTTCACTCAAAGAAATAAGAAGCAGGCAAATCTCCAAGGCTGAGCTTTTGGGGGTGATATTTTTCTCACAACTCTACACCTAATTATCTGTGTGTATCATCAGCAGAGATTCTCAAGCTACTGCTTATTGAAACTGACCTGGTGGGCATCTCAGGTCTTAAGGATGAATGAATAATTTTGCTGAATGCTGCTGAATATGTGATAATGTAATTAGTATTCCTGCCAACAGAATTGAAAATGAGACGTTGCGTCTCTAGGGACTTTTGTACTTCTCTGTAAATAGTTTCTCTTAAAATGTGCAAGATACATATGAGCTAAGCAAAAAGGTTCATTCTAAATTAAAATGCTATTATGCTACAGATGATGTGGATGAAGGGCTTACTGAATTGTAACTCCCAGATTGACAGGGGAAAGCCATCATTTACATATTTTCCAAGCACATTAAGCCCCCAAAGGCATTTGGTTTCTGCAGACAACAAAAAAAAGCCATTTGGGTTAGAAATAATCCACTAGAGGAACACAATAGTGACCCATCTAGTATCTCCATGTCTGTGAAAATAAACATAAAATTTATTTGATACTAAGGAGAAGGAAAACAAACTGTTTGAGACAGTTACTTTCTTATAGCTTTCAAAATGAGGATTTTTAAAAGTATGGTGTTTCAAAATCATTACAGATTGCTGCCTCGATTTGTTTAAAACATTAAGGCATTTACCATATTGGCACCAAATCAAGTCAATCTAATCAATTTCCCCTTGGATACTTCAGTAACTTAGAATTTAAATGTTAATCAGTTCCATTCGGATTATTTACATACAGGTGCATAGGAAATAATCCAATGGATTGTTGCCCAATATTTGCTAGCTAAAACTGCAAAGACAAGAATTATTTTTTCTTCCTTCCAGAGCATTTGCAAAGGATGAGTGAACTTCCTTCAGACTCAGCAGGACTTCCTCAGTCTGGCTGTGTTTCAACTCAAAATGATTTCCTCCTCAGAAACAAGCACACGGATGCCAGTTCATCTCTCACTAGAAACAAGAATAGAGATGTATGTCTCATGGCTAAAGACTCAAATCAGGAAAATGTCTAGAGAGCAGCTGATAGTGGGTCCAGTTTCTTTAATGGAATCACTATAAGCTAAAATAAACAAAGGGAAACAGGTCAAACACTGAGCCAAGAATCAGAAGTGTTGGCCTAATATTGCCACTAACAAGCTCTGTGCCTCCAAGCTAGTCACGTAAGTTCTCTGGGCTTCAATTTCTGCCTGTGTAAAGGAAAGCAGTTTGAACTGGCCGCTCGATTTATTACAATATATCGCATGCTTGCAATTTTCCATTTCCTGTAATAACCACTGGGATTCCTACTGGAGAACCACTTTTCAGAGCCTGTACCCTGGTGCACTAAGGTTGGTTTTCTGGCTCTCTTTTTTAATAAATTGGCACCGTCTTGGTTGATTACTCTCAAAACTGTGAAGAAAAGACTGCCGCAAGTCAGCACAAACTACCCCTTCTAATCTTTCAAAGCTGGGGCCACTCTTGCTTAAATAGTTTCCAAAGGCACATGTAAATAATTAATGAATTTATAAGGATTGGCCTATTTTCAGTATCTGTGGCTTTTATTAGCTAAAGATTCCATATCGTCTTAAAAATGGCATTTCGTAAAAACTTCCAGGATTGCAGATGGGCTGACCAGTGATCATTTTAGAGATGATAGCAACACTTACCTACATAGAGTACGTACAATGCATTTTTGACCTCTTGGTTCCCCATATGATTTTTCTCTACTTAGATTGTTTTCCCTTGGTAATCTTTATTCATTCTAAACCAACCTTCTCTCTCTCTCTTTTTTTTTTTTAGATTTTTTGATGTGGACCGTTTTTAAAGACTTTATTAAATTTGTTACAATATTGCTTCTGTTTTAGTTTTTGATTTTTTTGCTGTGAGGCATGTGGGATCTTAGCTCCCTGACCGGGGATTGAACTTGCACCCCCTGCATTGGAAGGTGAAGTCAACCACTGGACTGCCAGGGAAGTCCTTAAAGCAACCTTCGCTTGTTGACTCAGAAAATTTGCTACTTCCAACACAAATAATTTTCCAATAATATTAGTTTCCATTTTAACAAATGAACAGCTACTATTTAATTGAGCAATTATATCTGACAGACATTGAACTGGATTCTTTATATACATTCTTCCTGTCCTTAGATTTCTATAGCCCTAATGTTGTTTCTCATCTCTATTTCATTCATTCAGTCAGTCACTCATTCCTTCATTTAAGACATATACACATATTTTTTGACCATTTACCACATGCTTGGAGGTATTCTAAGTGCTGGGGATACAGTAGTGAGCAAAACAGTCACTGCCTTCATGGAGTTTAGCTTCTGAATAAATGACAAGTTCCTAGGAGATGGGTTTCATCTTATTCTTTTCATTTGTTTTGCACACAGTAGAAAATAATATTTGTTACAAAACTAGATGCTTTTGTTGAAAAGGCAAAAACATAGGAACCTGGAAGCAATAAGACTAACTTCAGCTGTGTTACAGGATGATTAAGAATTGTTGTGCAGCAACTCTCTAGATAATTTGATTAAAATCAAGTGTTGTTTGCATCACTGTCACTGTATCCACGTTTAAAGTGCTATGGTCAAAACTAGTCTCAGGAATGACTGAGACGTGCTTTTCAGAGTCCAACTCAGCTGCCTGCCTCCCTCCCTTCCTCCTTCTCTCTCTCCCTCTTTTTTCCTTTTCCCCTTTTTTCCTCCCTCCCTTCCTTCTTTCCTCCCTCCTTCCCTTCCCTTATTTTTCTTTTCTTCCAGAATCACCTAAATGTTTTTTATAATAACATTTATTATAAATTTTGCATCATTCATCTTAAAAGTATTAGCGTTTAAGAGATGAGTGGTAGAGGGATGTAACATTAAATATAAAATTAAAGTATAAAATTTCAAATACTTTGGTTCAGGAGTAGGGAAGTTTTATCAAGGCAGATGGTCTCAATAAAACTTAAAGTTATACTACCTACCAGTGATCAACCCCTTGTAAAGAAAGCCTCCTTCATTCTTAGCAATAAAGGTTGAGAAGTGGCATGATAGTGAAAGTGTGGTCAAAATTTTACTTTTTAGCATAAAAATTTCTTGGCAAGCATTTTCTAAACTCAACATACATTAACTTTTTGAAAGTTATTAGGTTCTTCGTTAATAAGCTAATAACCTAATATTAGGTTCTTCTTAAAATCAAAAACTAAAACAGAAGCAATATTGTAACAAATTCAATAAAGTCTTTAAAAATGGTCCAGAACCTAATAACTAAGATAGCCGAAAGCCTATTGGCTGGAAAGTTTGATAAGGACAACTGAAAGAAGGGGAAACAAATCTGTTTTTCTAAGGATATATCTAACCGATCAAGCTTTCCTTCCCAACAGCACACAGGTTTCCTGACTTTCAATCTGCCACCCATAAATATTCCCACTCAGTAGGTCTTTGGGTTCCCTGGTCTCTATAAATATACCATAGCTTTTGATCATTTTATGATGGAAGTTTATTTTATTTTATTTTTGCCTGCACAGTTGGCTTTGTTTTTTTTCTATGCTTTATAGACCCTTGTCTTTTTATTAGTTCAGTGTTCCCTGTTGATTTTGTGTTTTATATTCCTGCTGTCACCACCAGAACCTCACTGTAAACAAGAATGTTGTATCTCAGTGGGTTATTTTCTGTTAATGACCTGTGATACAGTATATAAATAAACCAGCGAGTCATCCACAGGTGCAGTTTATTAGAGTTATTGCACTGTGGCTTGGGTAATGTTCCTCAGTTCTTTAAAACTTTGCTGCTTTGAGAAGCAAAGAGGCCAGCTAGCTGGCAGTTTTGAAGAGAGAAAAATGAGCCCATCACTTTGCAATGGATGGGAACCCAGCCTAATAATCATCATTTTAATTTCTCAGTGTCAACATCTAGGTTGCTGTATGACTTAAAAAATTCCACAAAACTGAATTACCCGGATAAAATGGTCTGGTTCTAATAGCTGTCTTGAGCAGGAGTAGAGGGGAGCACACAGTGGTCCCTCCCCACACACAAAAAATAAAACCACAGGGAAAAACACACACTATACTGCTCAATTAGAACAAGAGGGATTGTTTGGGGCTGCACAGAGGTGCATAATGAAGACTGATAATGATAGCTTATTAATGAATTCTCACAACCCCTGGTGAGGTAGGTGTTATTAAGACTCAGGTTCATGAGGGGCAATGGAGGCTAAGTAACTTGCCCAGGGCCATGCGGTGAATCAGTCCCTTCGTGGGAACCAGAGACTCCAAATGAGCTCCTGCCACACCTCGTGGTCTAACCACTAGATCATGGTCTGTCTTTGTCCTGGGATGAAATTAGCAGAAGCGAAATTGGAGCTGAAGAGTCAAGAGATGGAAGGAATATTTGGTAATGATTTCAGAAGGGAACTGAAAGGTAATAAAGGACTCTGGGGACACTAACGTGCTTTAGCGAGCAGATATGTGCTTCTGGCTTTGAAATACATTACGAATAGATGCTGCCACACATTAGAAGCATTCGGACTTGGGGAAGACAAGGAGAAAAAACAGAGGGGGCTGCCCTGGTGGCGCAGTGGTTGAGAGTCCGCCTGCCAATGCAGGGGACATGGGTTCGTGCCCTGGCCACGGAGCGGCTGGGCCCGTGAGCCATGGCCGCTGAGCCTGCGCGTCCAGAGCCTGCGCTCCGCAACGGGAGAGGCCCACGTACCGCAAAAAAAAAAAAAAAAAAAAAAAGAGGTAAAGTGGAAAGTACAGTAGAGGAGAATGATGTCCTGGACACTCTATACTGTTATGTAGTGTACTTACAACATAATTTAGCTCCAAACCTTATCTTGTTGGTCACACTGTGTAGCAAATAAGGCTGCAGGCTTCTACGTTACTAATTTTGAGCAGAATATTAGTAGATGTTCTGTTATCTTTCCTGTTTCCTTATTATTCATAGTAATAAATGTTCACTTATAAATATTTAAAATTATCTATCACTGGTATTAGAAAAAAAATCTCTAAGTTTTTGCCATAGGTATCCAGGATGACTCTATTCTGAACTAACAAAAGCAGCCAGTGCATAACAAATCCCCAATAATTTGTTTAACTAGTGCATGCACAGCCATACCTGTCACCGAAATGATGAGTTTCACTTTGATGCATCGCAATTTTCAAATTTGTCACAGGTCCTTAATCAGACAGACATACTGATTTCTCTTTGCCGTGTTTGTTCCGGAAATATTTCTGCTCAGTGGAATCTCATGATCAGTTAGCTCCACTGTTTTTATCAAATATACCAAAAACATGCAATCTATGCCACTGCACAAAATTAGTTTGGTGAGTTAGCATTCCAATACAATTTATTCAAATTTACTAACTCAACTGAGAGTGAACTATCGATGCATAATCTTATAAGCAAAATATTGGCACATAAGCTTTATAATAGCCAATCATGACTACCCCATTATATTCTATTTCTTATTTGCCATCCCACAGTGTTGTCATTATTTAATTCTTGAGGCATCATTACTGTTCATCTAGAGAGCACCTGTTACTTGAGGTGCATGAACAATGCCATTTTTCTTTGTTGTTAGCTTAAATAAGAGAAGCAGAGCTGCCACAGCGTGAAAATCCTACCTGAGTTCTCTGTTCATACACTTTATCTCTCTAGTATTTCTCACCAACACTACTTTTGGGAAACTGATGGTCAAGTACCAAAGACTTGTACCCATAAGCATTTCTCTCTATATGGATTGCTTAAGGGGTTTATATCTTTATAGTTTCCTTATTAATACATACCAAGACACGGTTAAAATGGTAAGAGAGAGGAAGGCCACTTACAATAATGACTTCAGCCTTTTTCACTTTATGGAAACTCTTAAATCATTATCTAATATTAAATCTACCAACTACTTGGTATAGCAGTTTTTTGCTTTTTCTGTAAAGAAGAAAGAAACACCTATAATACTTGTTTACTACCAGGCAAGCCATTTTTTAAAAAAGGACAGGAACATCAAATACTAATTGTAGTACTTCTTTAACACCTAATATTTTTAAATTATTATAAATCATATTGACTGTTAGGTACATGAGTGTTTCTCAGAACTTTTATTCTTCACTGGTCTACCCAAGTTATCATCTGCTTAGAATCTTACATTTTTAGTATTTCATACCTAACTTCCATTTTTACTAATTCAATTTCTAACTTACTAAATAAGAACAGAGAAGTGAAAAATCTTACCTTTTGCCTGCTTTGAGAAATGACTTGAGAATGACACTTGAAATAAATGTTTGTATATGCTTGATTAAATGCATGCATGGATGTATATTAACATACATAATTTTCTTAGTGATTTAAATGACCTCTAATATTTCATCAAAATTATAACTTAATATAGAAAAAACACTATCAAAAGGGCCTCCAGAGGTTAGAATGTAAGATAATTAATGGAGGGAATTAAATCCCCCCTCCCTGTTGCTTCTCGCTGTTGAAGAGCATCTGACACCAGGAGGTATAGGGTAGAGTGGCCCGAAGTCTCAGAAGAGGTTGGTAGGAAAAGACCTGCCAGAGGTTAGCATCATAGTGGACCAGGGGAAAGGATGGGCTAATGCTACAGACAAGCTCTTTTTCTCTGTCTCAAAGGAGCGTTGCATGATGCATATATAGCTTTCGTTTTCTGCCTCTATGTCACTTCACTACCAATGTACCTGTTTTTTTTTCTTGAACTGATGGGAAATTTTGGTATTAGATATTCTAGAAGCTTAGCTTTTGAAGGGAAATTAGAGATTTACTCAAACTGTCATCTAATGTCTGAATCCATAACACATTATTCTTGCTAAATAGAAATCCACCTCTACCTGAATACTTGCAGTGACTGTGAATTTACCACATGTCAAAGTACCTATTCTAAATCCTGCTTCCCTGTAGCTTTCACCCATTTGTCTAGTCTGCTTTATGGAATGACCACAATAAACGACTCTCTTCCAGGTGTCGCGCTTCAGAGTTTTGATGGCAGCCATCCCTGGTGAGTTCCTTCCTGACCTGAGATGCCATGTTACACCAGCAGTTCTTCATGTCACCAGGTTAGGAGACTGCCCTTATTTTCCTGGCTACTGTTTTCTGAATGCACGCTGGTTTGTCAAGATCCCAAGAGTAAATATTTTCTAAGAATGGAAACAATATTCCAGATATGGTATAATCAATGCAGTGTGTAACAAGGCTATTAATTTCTAAAGTCTAGATATCATACCTCTACTAATGCCATTGAATTTGCTTAAATGGTTTATCAGCTGTATCACAGAACTGGCTCATAGTAAGCTTGAAGTCAGTTAAGAACTTCAGACATTTTCTTATATATATATATATATATATATATATATATATATATACACACACACACACACACACACACACACACACACACACATATACATACATACATATATATACATATATATGTATATATGTGTGTGTGTGTATATATATATATATATATATCTCCCAACTAGGTCTTTCCTACCCTGCCTTTATGTATCATAAGATTATATTTATTAATAAAGTATTCAGAAAAAAGGAGATAAAATAACTATTCTATTATGCGCTTATAAGCTCCCACCTTAAATATGTGTGTTGGTTTGCAACCTTAAGAGCTTTCCAGTGAAATCTGAAACTGGTCCGCATACACAGACAGCAAGAGAGGCCCAAGAAAGAGGCAGACCACTCCAGATTGGTAGGTGGCAGTTTCAGTAAGAAAGGGAACTTATGTACAAGCTTGTCTTGAGTGGCCACAAGGTGAGTAGATCTCTGCATCAACCTGTTGGAATTTTAGAAGTTAATAGAGAGGCCTTAACTAGGTTCAGTCACAGTCACAGTCCAGATGGTCTCAACAACACCTTACCCTCTCAAGGCTGCACCCTTGAAACGGCTGTGACTATGGGAACAGTGGTCAGAACACACATTCCAAGGACAGGGGAGGGGGAAGGAGACTCCCATTGTCCAGGTCCAGTTCGTGGGTCAACTGGCAATCATGTCCTCTTGATGTGTTAATTTCTGTATCCTGCACTTGGAAACATTTTGATATACTGTAGTATTTCTGGGGTGAAGGACAAGAATAGTTAGGAGATGTCTTATGAGGAACTGGGAAGAAGCATAAGGAACAAATGATGTGATAGCTATTTCTTTTGAGAGCTCTCTTCAAATGTCTGAATAGCTGCTATCGAAAGGTAGAAGTTAAACTAACATATGTTAAAACAAGGTGAAATTTAACCCCATAGTAGGAAGAATTGTCTTACCATTAGATTTTTTCAAAAGTGGCATAGGCTATTTTGGGCAATAGTGAGCTACGTATCAGCAATGGTTTAAAAAGTAGAAAAATTACTGACTGAAGATACTGTTAAGGGCATTAACTTGTCTGATGGGGTCTGGGCTAAATTATTTTTTCATGTTAATGAGTTTATACATATTTTTGGTACCAAATAACATTAACATTTATCCTCACTAAATGTTATTTTATTACTTTGCCCCAATCTTTACTTTGTCATGTCCTGTAATTCATATCATTTGCATACTTTATAAATGTTGTTTTTATGTTCCTGTTTAAGTTATTGATATAAACATGGGCAGCAACATATTTAGGGGTCCAGTTGTTAATACTGGACAGCATGTGAAAGCCCATAAAGGAAACAATTATTGAATAGCATTTTACTATTTCATTCTACAAGATATTGTGGATGAATTTGTCCATTGATTTTGATCACAGTTCTTTGATCTACCACCTTATAATGCCATAGCAATCCAAAAGAAGGAGGCAGGGCAAAGGGAGGAAGGAAATTTGGTATGAGTACCTGAGCACACTTATGCTGACTGTCGATGTGTTTACTTTCTGACATAGGACCAACTGGAAGCTGCAGCCTAGATTGAGGGGTAGGCTCAGGGTACAATGGGCTTCAAGTCTTGGTCTGCTAATGGGGAACAAATCATATAAGAATAGTCCTGGGGCTAAGCAGTGATCGTTCAGGGTGAAATGCATGAATGGCAAAGACAGGAATAGCCTGGACTGCAAAATGAAGCAGTGGTTTGAAGGAGGTTGAAATTGTAGGAGAATAGAGCATCCATATCTAGAAAATGGCAGAAGCAAAATAGTGGGCACAGGCGGAAATGAATCAATTGGTCAGCTACAGAGTAGACAGACTGAAAGGAGCATTCAGTTTGGGAGCTGAGTCCAAAGCAACCTCATGAGCAAATCAACCTCTGCTCCAGCATCCCCTGAGATATGGACTTGTTGGTCCTCAGAAGACTGAGAGTTTGGTCAATGGTAGACACTCAAAATTCTTTTCTATAATTTTTGTCTGCAATATACTTTTCCTCCTTTTGGAGACTGATAACTTTTGCATATTTCCAGTCCTAATTATCATCTTAAATAACTATAATTTTTCAAATATCCTAAACAGTGACGTAGATTGCATTGCAAATTATTTCAGCCCATGAGATATAACTCATATGGACCTAGACATGTAAACAGTTTTGTTAAAAGATCCCACAGTACCCCCAAATCCCAAGACCTAAAAAGCTTTGAACCACTTAAGTTTTCTCTTAAAGTTTGTGCTAACTTCCTCTTTTAACCTGAACTGATGCAAGCCATTAGTTATGTCTCAATGCCACTACCACATCCCAGATGCCTCTGTTAAGAACAAATATTTTGTGGCACTTTTTTTTCTATTTTGTGACTTTGAGTGTTATTGCACTAAGAAGTGATGAGATTAACAGTGAGAAGAAGAAAGGGAGCATCTGTCAATATCAGTCACATAGAGTTGTAGTTACTGTAGATGCTTCAGTGTGGTATAGCTACGAAGCATATTTTTGAAGGGTAGGGTAGCACATAAGACTTAAAAATAGAGAAAGACAAGTTGTTGAAGGATTTTAGTGACCATGATAAATAAAAACCAATAAAACATAAAAATAAAATGCACATGGAAAAATCTAAAATAACCATTCACTTATCAAGTAAGTTTGACATTAAGAGGATATAGGTATTAACTGGTTTGTTGGTCATGAACAAGCTAGAATGCAACAAGCAAAACAGAAAGTTGAGATGAAAGGACGATTTAGAAAGTTGTCTACACAAAATTTAAGGAGTATCGTGGTATAAAGTTTCATAAAATATGTTGGAAAGGGGTTTACATAAATTATGATGCAGCTGAAAATTGCATTGATGGATTTGACAGAATATCTGGGGGAAAAAACCTGCTTCCTGAGCAAGTTTATAATGCTAATGGACTGGTGCTCTGTTCCTACAAAAAACTTAAACATAGCCCATGAGAGAACATCAACAGGATAAGATATGAGTGATAAATTTCCTAGAAGGCAGCACTGTGGGCACACACCAACTGAAGATGGTGAGAATTGAGAAGGCCAGCATGAGATATCTGGAAGAGGTACACAGTTAATCTGTGTGTTACTATGTGGACAAGAAATATTTTCTAGCAGCATAAGCCCATTGCAAGAAAGCTATCATGGAAAAAAAATCTGAAATTTTATCATTTTTGGACACAAATCTCTCTCTTGAACTTCTTGTAAAAAGAAATGTTTTGACATGTAATTTCTCTCAAAGAGTCATTCAGCCCTGTGACTACAGAGTTTTACTCTGTCCCACTCCAAACTAATATAAATGACAATTGTGACACTTGTAGGAGAGGAAAAAAGTATTTTCTCTCCACCCATCTTAGATTTATTGGCTGGTGCCCTGTAAGTTAGACTGGCAAAAGACAAATTAGCTAGAGAAAAACAAAGAGGAATTTATTAACATGTGCATAGCACGGTACACATGGGAACACTCAGAGATGAGTAATTCAAAGGGGTAGTTAGAACTCCGGCTTATATCATCTTAACAAAAACAACACATTAAAGCATTTTAGTATTGCTACTCCAGCTTTCTTTTGATTTCCATTTGCATGGAATACCTTTTTACATCCCCTCACTTTCAGTCTGTATGTGTCCCTAGGTCTGAAGTGGGTCTCTTGTAGACAGCCTATATAGGGGTCTTGTTTTTGTATCCATTCAGCAAGCCTGTGTCTTTTGGTTGGAGCATTTAATCCATTCACATTTAAGGTAATTGTCAATATGTATGTTCCTATTACCATTTTATGAATTGTTTTGGATTTGTTTTTGTAGGTCCTTTTCTTCTCTTATGTTTCCCACTTAGAGAAGTTCCTTTAGCATCTGTTGTAGAGCTGGTTTGGTGGTGCTGAATTCTCTTAGCTTTTGCTTGTCTGTAAAACTTTTCATTTCTCTATTGAATCTGAATGAGATCTTTGCTGGGTAGAGTAATCTTGGTTGTACGTTCTTCCCTTTCATGACTTCAAATATATCGTACCACTCCCTTCTGGCTTATAGTGTTTCTGCTGAGAAATCAGCTGTTAACCTTATGGGAGTTCCCTTATATGTTATTTTTTGTTTTTCTCTGTTTGCTTTTCATAATTTTTCTTTGTCTTTAATTTTTGTCAATTTGATTACTATGTGTCTCAGTGTTTTTCTCCTTGGGTTTATTCTGCCTGGGACTCTCTGTGCTTCTTGGACCTGGGTGGCTATTTCCTTTCCCATGTTAGGGAAGTTTTTGACTATACCCCTTCAAATATTTTCTCGGGTCCTTTCTCTCTCTCTTCTCCTTATTGTACCTCTATAATGTGAATGTTGGTGTGTTTAATGTTGTCCCAGAGGTCTCTTAGGCTGTCTTCATTTCTTTTCATTCTTTTTTCTTTATTCTGTTCCACAGCAGTTAATTCCACCATTCTGTCTTCCAGGTCACTTATCCGTTCTTCTGCCTCCATTATTCTGCTATTGATTCCTTCTAGTGTATTTTTCATTTCAGTTATTGTATTGTTCATCTCTGTTTGTTTGTTCTTTAATTCTTCTAGGTGTTTGTTCTTTAATTCTTCTAGGTCTGTGTTAAACATTTCTTGCATCTTCTTGATCTTTGCCTCCTTTCTTTTTCTGAGGTCCTGGATCATCTTCACTATCATTATTCTGAATTGTTTTTCTGGAAGGATGCCTACGTCCACTTCATTTATTTGTTTTTCTGGGGTTTTATCTTGTTCCTTCATCTGGTACTTAGTCCTCTGGCTTTTCATTTTGTCTGTCTTTCTGTGAATGTGGTTTTCTTTCCACAAGCTGCAGGATTGTAGTTCTTCTTGCTTCTGCTGTCTGCCCTCTGGTGGATGAGGCTACCTAAGAAGCTTGTGCAAACTTCCTGATGAGAGGGACTGGTGGGTAGGTAGAGCTGGGTGTTGCTCTGGTGGACAGAGTTAAGTAAAACTTTTATCCACTTGTCTGCTGATGGGTGGGGCTGAGTTCCCTCCCTGTTGGTTGTTTGGACTGAAGTGACCCAGCACTGGAGCCTACAGGCTCTTTGATGTGGCTGATGGTTGACTCTGGGAGGGCTCATGCCAAGGAGTACTTCCCAGAACTTCTGCTGCCAGTGTCCTTGTTCCCATGGTGAGCCACAGCGCCCCCTGCCTCTGCAGGAGACCCTCCAACACCAGCAGGTAGGTCTGGCTCAGTCTCCTGTGGGGTCACTGCTCCTTCCCCCTGGGTTCTAATGAACACACTACTTTGTGTGTGCCCTCCAAGAGTGGAGTCTCTGTTTCCCCCAGTCCTGTCAAAGTCCTGTAATCAAATCCTTCTAGCCTTCAAAGTCTGATTCTCTGGGAATTCCTCCTCCCATTGTTGGACCCCCAGGTCAGGAAGCCTGACATGGGGCTCAGAACCTTCACTCCAGTGGGTGGCCTTCTGTGGTATAATTCTTCTCCAGTTTGTGGGAGAAGGAACCACTCAGCAGTTATGGGATTTGATTTTATTGTGATTGCGCCTCTCCTACCATCTTATTGCAGCTTCTCCTTTGGTTTTGGATGTGGGGTATCTTTTTTGGTGAGTTCCAGTGTCTTCCTGTTTATGACTGTTCAGCAGTTAGTTGTGATTCTGGTGTTCTCCCAGGAGGGAGTGAGTTCATGTCCTTCTACTCTGCCATCTTGAACCAATCTCTCTAGACAATGTGATATATTTCCATTGTACCATTATAGACATAAATCTCATGTCACTAGGTTTAAGAGGATATAAGGTAAAATTTGCTTTCTTCTTCAAAATTTCAAATTGACTTTGTTACCTTGTCATTGATTGACATATAGTCAAAGACAATAAAAAAATCTATTTTTTTCCTACTAGATGTCTTAATAGTGTTACCTGAGAATATATGGAAAAATACTATACTAGTATATTCTGTCACAGGTATTGTCCTCCATTACATCTAATGTTTCAGGTTTATTTATTAATGTAATGCATTTTTCCATATACAAGTCAAGTCCATTTAAAGTCTTTGATCAATTGGGCAACTTGCTTGGCAACCACATATTCTCCAATGTTCCTTCTGTGCTTTCTCTCATAGCTGGGAAATGATTTCACTTTTAGGAAGATAAAGCTCTAATGAGACCTTAGGAATCTTTGTTCAAAGGTGTCCAGTCTACTAGAAATCAGCTAAGAAGGTGTCTGAAATGTTAATTATTTTCCAATTAGAAGCTAACACTAGATTTATTTTTTTCTATTTCTTGAGGTCACAAATCAATTTCAAGCTATGTTTTAAACTCCACCCAACACCAAAGCCCTTTTTTTAAACAAGGCCATTTTTTCCATTCTTTTTTGCTGAGAAGAATATTTCAGAATAATGGATTCATGGCTTTCAAACTCTATGGTGAATGAAAAAATAGTGCTTTAATAAACCTTGATCATTTGCAAACAATATACCATTAGATGATTTAAATAATGCACTTGGTGACTCCCCTAGTCTAAGAAGTGTTTTATAGACAATGTGATGATTACTAATGGTACCTGGATTATTAGAACTTAAAAGATTTCTAAGCATTTTATAAATACAAATTTTTAAAGCATTTTAAGCAGTTTGAAAGTATTTTAAAAATACAAAGAATACAAAACAGTAGTGAGTTAACCTCTTTAGCTCTTCCTCTCATTGAATTGTGGAAAAATTTCAGCTTTTAATTAGCTGGCAAAAATATGGGAAAATCCATAACCATATATATCTTGAATTCTTTCTCATTAGACAGAAAGCAACACCAGCTGAGATGCTATTTAGACAAGATGGATCTTAGTTTGAATGAGCAATTGTTTCTTGTGTTTGTGAGGATACATCACCAAATCTATATCCTGACTTGTGCCTCCACTCCTGGAGGGAGAATCCTTCTTAGGAAATCTTCAATGCTTAATGGAAAGAAGGGAAGGAAGGAAGGAAGCAAGGAAGGAAGGAAGGATTAAATTAATTAAACTAGGAAGCCATTCGATTGATGTGGCTCTAATGCCTTGGCAGCCTTGTAAGAAGCCCAAAATCTAAACTTGTGCCAGTGAAAAATTAGCATTTTCCATCTACCTCTACAAGGATTAAATAATGAGCTGCTGCAACCACTGACCTTCAACATACCCTGAAAGGAGTTCAGGGCAGAGATCAGGAATGAGGCACTCTGTGCTCTGAGAAAAACTGGCAGTACAGGCCTTTAGATAGTTAGATATTTTCAGGAGAAGATTTTATGAGCCCAATGCTTGCATCTCCTCATATCTAGAAAAGCACTAAAATCATTAACAGAGACATCTGCTTCTCGTGACTAGCAGCAAGCCTCTGCCAAAATGTGTACTTGACTGCATGTACCCCCTTCACTAAAATCATATATAACACTGATCTTCCCCCCTACATCTTTGGAGCTGTTTCTCAGAGCTATCTGAAATGTTGTCTCCTGGGCTATAGTCCTCATTTTGCCCCAAATAAAACTTAACTCACAACTCTCATGTTGTACATTTTGTTTCAGTCGACACTTGTAAATGGCTCAGGGTTAAGAAATTGAAACCCATAAGGACAACCAATCACAAACAGCCACCTTGGCTTTAAGCTACACTCAATCAATAATTTCCTTACTTTGCTTCTACCTTTTCTTTGTGGAAAGTCTCTCCCTGAACCTGTATAGGTAGTGACCTCCTAACTACTTCTGGTTTGGCACTGCCCAATTAGAATTGATATTTACTCAAATACACTCTTAAAATTTTTAATACGCCTCAGTTTATCTTTTAACAGAAGTTAGGAAGGAAGAAAGATAAATAGGAAGGATGAGAGCCCAAGAGAGAAAGGGAGAGGGGATGAAGGGAGGGAGGGGATCATTAAAAAAATAACAAAAATCCTAATGTATTTTGCTCCTCTTCATATTCTAGGTAGAAAAGGACTGTTACCTGCGTCATTAACAAAGGAAGTCTCCATTATTTAGTCAGTTTCATTTTCATGTTAATGGTTGTTATTTAAAAGTTTCAGGGAACTCAGAGAGTTTAGTGTCATCTGAGTTTAGATTGAAATACCTTAAATTGACTAGTTTGTAAAGCTACTGCAGTTTAAACTAATACTACTGGTTGGTTCATCATATGCAAAAGAGATACAGATCTCCCTGAAAGCTTCCATTTTTCTTTCCTCCTTTTGCTTAAGGAACTGAATAGAAACTTTAAAGTTTAAATTAAAAGAATCTTCTCTCATTCAATTTGGAGGTGGCAAATTGGAGATTGCTTAGTCTAGAGAACTTTCAAAGGCTTGATACCGAAATGTATTCTTTGGGTGGATTTTTTCCTGATGATGTGACATCATTTGAATACACTGAAGCCTCATCATTTACCAGGTTGGTAATAATTTTTATACAAAAATAGGCCTCCATAGGAATGAGGCTTGAACAAATAACAAGCAACAGTGCTTCCTTTGTGATAAATTGACACTAAAGCCCAATCCTGAAAATCTCTTATATTATTTAGAGGAGCAATGATCAAAGACAGAAGAGAAAAAAGAGCTGGCAGCCTCGTATATTCTCCACTGATACTGAGATAGTGTCAGTAATAGGGAATGCAGTTACTACCAGGGAGAGCTGGAGAGCAGCTTTAAACCTCACATTCATATATCTTCTGAAAAAGTCAGGGGTAGGAGTGAAAAAAAAAATCAGGACAGTTTCTCTGTGAAGTTCTTTAAACCAAGCTATGCAAATTGCTGCTCCCCAGTAGGACAGAGGCAAATACAAATTTAGGTAGAATAAAACAATAGAATTGGAATGTCCCTGGAATGCTGATAGGAATGATAAGAAAATGCTAAGGGTTGGCTAATGAGGGTGGTTTCAATCCAGGGAGAATCTAGTCACTCCTATTTCTAATTTATACAACATTCTGTTGTCAGGCTAATCTTCCTAAAGTCCGGTTTTCTCCACATCACTTTTTGTTTGAAATTCCCTGTGCTTCCCCATTGCTTATAGGCTCTCGTGTTGCAGGAGAGCTCCACCAAATCACTGGACACATTAAAAACTGATGACCAACCAAATTTAAATCCCATGATATAAAAAGTTTATTGACAACTATCTATACTACAGCTTCCTAAAGAATTAAACAGTTGTAGCTAATATAACATATACCATTCTAGCCGATCTTAATCATTATCAATAAAATATTAATTCATTTATATATATGCAGTTTTCATTATAAAACAAACACTTTCTTTTCGGATAAGGCAAAAAGTTCAATGATCCAACCCTCCATAGTATGTATATGGCAGTGCCTCAACTAAAACACGTATTTCCAGTTTATTCTTCCATATATATTGCAGCTTGATGTTTATTTGCATTAACTAGATCCATTCAATTACATGTTTCTCAGCAATCTTACAAAGGTTTCATCCATGTTTATGCTTCTTAAACCTTTTAAGTGTTCAAATAAATAAAGTTCAAAAATGTATGCAGTTTTTATATACGATATTAAGTTAAATTTACATAAACATATAAATAACATAAGGTCAGAGAAATCTTAAGTCATAAATTGGAAGATAGATAATTTTGTTTAGACTTTATTGTACCACTTTTGTGCTTGTATCATAACATAATAACTAAGCTTTTATTAAAACAAAGGACAGAGGAGCATACATATGTGTGTATGTGTATACATCTGTATCTATCTAACTGTGGGTAGATAATGTATATTCTACTTTTCCTTCCTTCCTTCCTTCATTCCTTTTTGTCAGTTGCACTGAAAGTGAAAATTTAGGATGATTCATGACTTGCAATTTGTCTTTAAACAATCTAGTTCAAATATATCTTTCCAACTTAATGCTACTACTTTTCTTTTCTTTCTTTTTTTTTTTTTTTTTTGCATACTCTATTATTGTCTGTCAGGGGAAATAAACATTTTCATATTGATCTCCTCTTTTTAAGTATAACTAATAACTGTATAAATTTCCCCTCCTCATTTCTATTTTTTCTTCTTTTTAAATGCTACTACTTTTCTATGCAAGCCTTTGAGTGCACTATCTCATCACTACAGGACAATCTTCCTGTTTCTCCACCTTGCTTATATTGTTTTTCCCATAACAGTACCTAACCCTCTGTTTACTTTTTCCAGAACTACCTGCTCTATCTTAGTCATGTCTGTTCATTGTCATTTGTCTCAATGTATTTTTAAATTTCCACTTTGATTTCATCACTGAAATCATCTTATTTCTCTTTCTGTGGTTGATTTCTAGTTTCATGCCATTGTGGTCAGAAATAATTCTGACTAGAGCATGCTCTAGTCAGAAATAATTCTGACTAGAGCATGTGATGCTCTAGTCTCATATAATCCTTCTTTGATCTCCTGAAACCACGATATCCAACCCATCTTACACCTAATCAGAATCACGTGCATGTCTTTTGCTGGTGGCTTGCTCTGTCATGCAACTATCCATGACGTTACCTCCTGCCTCCTCGACTATATTATAAATCTCAGAAGCACAGAAACATGGGCATCCCACTTTCATAGTACCTAGTGACAATTTGATAGCTCGTGTGGATTAACTGTTGTAGGAGTAAATGACTGATAGAGCAGAAATAAACTTGCCAGGTCGTCTGGGGGATAATCAGAGGTCTTAGAATTTTTTTTTTGGATGTAGTTTTTGGTTTTGTTTTGTTTTGTTGTTGTTGTTTTTAAAATAAGGAAAAAGAAATCAAAAGGAGGGGACTACTGCCTCTGACATCATGAACATGTTCTAGAGCTTTGCTGGAGGTACTATCCAGGCTCCTAGCTGAAACACCTGTCAACATAGCTATATTAATCATACCACTGTTCTGGATTTTATTTTCTTATACTGAAAGCTGAATGAGAGCATGGTCCTCCTAAGAGGACCATGTGAAGAGTATTACTTTGCAAAAAGTAAGGAGAAAGAAGGGATGTAGAAGGCTCAAAAAAAAAACTAACTTGACAATTTGGGATTCTTTGTGTAAGGCATAAAACCACTTTCCTACCTAAATTGAGAATGTTCAAATGATTTCTTTGCTTCTCTAGTCAACTTGAACTCCCTTATTGAGTATGAATACCTCCTATTACCTGCTGTGAATATAGAATTGCCTTCTCAGCAATAGGTAGATCCACCAGAGTTATAGCCCTGAGGATATAAGAGAGATTGTGGCACACTTGGGAATCCAGAAAAAGAATCTTCTGAAGTTACTGCTCTCCTAGTACAGAAACCAACTTAGAAGGTGACTGGGTGAGGGTAGCCCTCATAATGGATATTCTCTTCAGTTAAGATAGTGCTAGTAGTAGGAAGGTCTTGTTTGCTTTTTTTGCTTTGTTTTTGATAAAAATAAGTATTTTGGGCACTGCAGATAGTGGAAAGGTGGTTGAAGGAGCTCAGCCACAGTAGCGAGGTCAGCTGAAAAGGGCAGCAGGGACTGTAACTCATTGTAGGCAGTTTCTATTGCCCAACAGGCTCCCTTGGTGTCCCTGTTTTGTTGGCTTTGAATGAGGCAGAACACTGTTTTCCAAAAATACTCCCACTTTCATTATGATCATCATTGTCATTATCACCATTATTGCTATTCTCTGAATCACCCATCAGAGCAAACTTTCACATATTGATAGTGCCTGAATATAAGCACTTTAGTTACTTTCTCAAAACAAGAGTCTGCAGGGTCACCCCATCTTTGTAACTTTGTAGGCAGGGACCCTCCAATTACAGACAAATGTTCTGAAAATACTTTTGTGCTCCATTCACAAACCACATAGATGCATTTTTCTCATTAAATGTAATTCCATGGTGAGAGAAAGGCAAAGTGGCATATATATATTAGCCCATAAAAAAGTAAAGCCATGGGCTTCCCTGGTGGCGCAGTGGTTGAGAGTCCGCCTGCCGATGCAGGGGACACGGGTTCGTGCCCCTATCCCGGAAGATCCCACATGCCGCGGAGCGGCTGGGCCCGCGAGCCATGGCCGCGGAGCCTGTGTGTCCGGAGCCTGTGCTCCGCAACGGGAGAGGCCACAGCAGTGAGAGGCCCGCGTACAGCAAAAAAAAAAAAAAAAAAAAAAAGTAAAGCCATACTCAGAATGTCCTAATTCACTAGAAAAAAATTGGCTAAAATTGACAAAAGTTGGGGTATTATGGAGCAGATATGTTCCATTGAAGGCCAAGGTGTTTCTGCGCACCCCAACATTTCAAATCAGGTGTTTATTGCTTAGAACATGTCTGGGAAAATTAATGAGGTAAGTTATTACCCACCATGTCTGCAGTTTTCCCATTACCAGCTATAAAAGCAGGTAGCAATCTCACTCTACCTTGCAGGCATCATTCATTATAAATTATTTGCTTTCATCATGAGTAGAATACAGTGATAGGAAAAGTACCAAAGAAGGTCTTCATTGTGTTTTATTAGGACACAAAAACAGGAGCATTGAGCATCAATGTTACATTTTGAATTCAAATGATTAATTGGTGACTAGATCCTTGGTGTTATCTGAAACCAGACTGGTTTCTTTCCTTTTCTTATATTTTTTAAAACTAAGAGCCTGAGGCATACTCTCCTATCTAGGACAGTAACTCATATTACTTTATGACCTAAGAGGTATCTTCATTTGTGTCTTGCCTCAGCGCTGCTTTTGTTCCAGTCAACTGTTGTTGAAGATAAAAGGTAGGGGTGGGGAGAAAGTGTTCCTTGTTGTTGACTCTGCTCCTGACCTGTCAGAGAGAATCAAAAGATAGATTTATGCTCCCTAGTACCATGCTTGGTCATAGATCCAGATGCCTCTTGGAGGACAGCAGAAATCACCCTCTGTTGATGGCTGTCTGTGATCATGCAGGAGTCTTTAAGATGGCCAGTCTATGACCATGAGTGAAAACTGCAGTGACCAATCATGTAGGCACCTCAACTTAGATCCAGATAATATTTGTACATATAGATGAACTTCATACATGATTACCAGATTTCTTACTTATCCTTGTTAGTTAAGTCTAGACTTAAACTTTTGTATCATATTTGACTAAAGTACTTGGTTGTTCCACATAGGACTCCTAGGTGAAATAGGCAAAACTCTGAGCCCAGTAATTAGTCATATGGAGATAACTGAGGAGGCTGCAAAGCTCATGGAGCACAAAAATTCCTCAGGATACTGCTTGTGATGTGTTGTGAAATACTAATAGTTTGACAGTTTTAAATTGGGGAGAAGAAATAATTACTCAAAGAGCTTACCAAAATTAAGTGCAGGACTAATTAAGGCTAGCTTGACTGTTATTGATATAATTTCCTCTTACATGAATATAACCCCCGCAAGCAGCAGAGGTGCCTGATGGATGTTCTCCTTAGGAAATGCGTGGTCATGTCTGATAAGCATAGGCAACACAACATCACTTATTCTTATCAAAGCTCCCCAGGCAGAAAAAATTAAGAGATAGGGATTACCATTTAATCTGCAAGAAGTGGGACCTCTATTCAGCAGTACTTACAATTTATGTACTTGAATATTTTACTATGCTTAAAATCTTGAAATCTCCAAGTATAAAAATTGCTGCTAGTTTTCTTAGAGTACCAGTGGTAGTAACAGCTTACTCTTAAATAGATCTCCACCTTGGAACTGGATTCTTAATGACTAGAATACATTATATCTCTGTACCAGAGGTGGTTTGTGAAGGGATAAAATATTGTGATGAACAGAAATGCATTCTAATGTCTCTTTTTCTGGTTCATTTGCTCATTCAACAAGTTATCATCATCTTTGCACCATACATTCTGCCAGGATTTAAGGTTATATAGCTTACCTTAGTTAGCTTAAGGTAGGTTTCACTCTAATAACAATGAACCACCAAAAATCTTAGATGCCTTTAATTGCAAAGGCTTATTTGTTGCTTATGTATTTTTAAAGGTTGGCTTTGACTCTACTCCATTTCAATCTTCATTTTGCAATTTAGGCTGCAGGAGCAACCCCTCTCCACTCATGCCTGTCTCATTGTAGTGGGGAAATAGCAATGGCAGAATCATGCGGTGGCTTTTAAAATTTCTGCTTGGAAGTGGCACATGTTACATTAACTCACATTTCATTGGCCAAGTTAAGTCACATCTACAAGCCAATTGTCAATGAGGTGGAAAGAATAATTCTTCTGTCAAGAAGTCCTGGAAATGAGGGGCAGGGGATATTTTTGACAATAATATGATTTACAATACTGCCTAAGGGAACTTATAGTCTAGATGGAAAGCTGAAAGTTATGACACAGAAGTGCTACAGGGCATGCAACAAGCAGAGTTCTGTATTAACATCTGTTAAGGTTCTTCACCTTGTTCCCTAGTAAACATTGCAAATATGTGCTCTGTTGGTAAATGTTTCTGTTTTTCTCATACTGAGTGAAGGCAGACATTTGCCAAAAGAAAACCAATTTAAGCCAGATTTCATGATACAAATATAGGGTTTAGAAATGTGGATCAGATGAATAGTGACTTCTCCATTACCAGGCCACATTGACTGAATGTCCAATTCAATTGATTGTGCAGATATTGACCATCTGGATCACAGGAGGAAAAAGCTCTAATTTAATGGAAAAAAAATGACTGATTCAATAGTCACATATCAATACAGCCTCTTGATCATCCAATAACTATAGATCTCCTTAAAAACCAAATGAAAAGGGCAAAGAAGTGGAAGCATATTAAAATTTTCATGAGGTCCCTCCCAGACCTTTATTAGGCCAGTGTTGGTTTGCTTTTGGCTCAGGCCTTTGTACCAGTTCATCCAATTCCAGATGGATACATATCACACACTCAAGTCTAAACCTCATCTGAGAATTTTCATCTAATTTCATTTAATATGAAATGCCTCTAACGTCTAATAATATTTAATAATATTCAGTTGCCCAAAAGGGCTGATTGTTAACTTCTCTGAAAACTTGTGATTCAGCTTAGTCATCCTTAGAATTTATATTGTCAGTAAGTATATCATATAAATAATTCAACTGTTAAAAAAAGATAGAATCTGTGAAAATGGTGGAATTTGCAAAACTTTCATTATCAAGTTTAACATTTGATGAGCTCTTAAAACTGAATACAAAGCACAAAAGATTCATTGCTTGGGCTTCCCTGGTGGCGCAGTGGTTGAGAGTCCGCCTGCCGATGCAGGGGACACTGGTTCGTTCCCCGGTCTGGGAAGATCCCACATGCCACGGAGCGGCTGGGCCCGTGAGCCACGGCCGCTGAGCCTGCAGGTCCGGAGCCTGTGCTCCGCAACGGGAGAGGCCACAACAGTGAGAGGCCCACGTACAGCAAAAAAAAAAAAAAAAAAGATTCATTGCTTAATGAAGGCTATTTTAAAAAATAAGTATAGGGCTTCCCTGGTGGCACAATGGTTGAGAGTCCGCCTGCCAATGCAGGGGACACAGGTTCGTGGCCCGGTCCAGGAAGATCCCACATGCCGCGGAGAGGCTAGGCCCGTGAGCCCTGGCCGCTGAGCCTGCATGTCCGGAGCCTGTGCTCCGCAACGGGAGAGGCCAAAACAGTGAGAGGCCTGTGTACTGCAAAAAAATAAAAAATAAAAAAATAATTAAAAAAATAAAAAATAAGTATAATACAGTTCTTACACTTTGCTTTAAAATAAAATTGCAAGTAAAATTCATGTTTCTTATAGGAGAGGAAATTGAATGACCATTTTGATAACTGATTAAATAGATTTAAAAGGTAATAGGTATATAGGGTGACCCCGTGTTATTATTGAAGGAACAGTGACTGAAAGACAGGGGACATGGACTACAGACAGCTCTTCCTTCAGTGAAATGTGCCTCAGAGCAATAACTTGCTGCTGCCAGATATTCTGAATTTTGAAACTGAATGATGTGGGTCAAGTCCTGGTAAATTTGCTGGAAATCATATTATTTTCTTTCTTCTTTCCGTCATTGATTGAAACATAATGATTGAACTACTAAATATTTAAGAGAAAAAGTAGGTACTGGATAATGTATTAATAAAACAACCCTGCTCTCAGGAGTTTGGTATCAACTAACAAAGAAAAAATGAACAAATTGTTGTAGTGGGTTCCATGAAAGAAATAAAGCCCTGATACCTAGAAATCTGCATGGGTAGTGAAGGATGTCTTCTCTGAGGAAGTCAATTGTCCAGGTCTAAAGAATGAAAATTGGAGACAAAGAGTGTTGCAAGCAGAGAAAACAACTTCAGCCATGTAAAGGGTCTGGATTTTATTCAAGTGCAATGGAAAGCCATTGACAAGTTTATAGGCAGGGAAGTAAGAGGAGGTGATTTATGTTTAGAACAATTGATCTGGCTGTTGTTGGAAGAATGAGGGTAAGAGTGTAGGCAGGGAGATACACTGGGGGAAACTGCACTGGTCTGGGCAAGACGTGATGAGAGACTGGACTAGGAATAATGAGAGTGGAGATCAAGGCAGGCAAATGGATTTCAAATACCTTTTGGAGGAAGAAACGTCAGTATTTGCTGATAGTTGGATATACAGAATGATGCAGAGGGAGGCATTAGGAGTATCTGTAGCCTTCTGGCTTGAACAGTTGGGTAGATGGTGCCCTAAAGTGAAAAGATGAGGTCTGGGAAAGAAATCAGTGGGAGGGTAGGTGATAATCAAGAAATCCATTTCAATCTGTGTAGTGCAGATTACGGTGAGTCTTCCAATTGGAGATTTCAAGGTGTAGTTGGATACGTGAACTTGGAGCCCAGAAAAAAGCCTTGGGATAGAGATAAAACATGATACTTAAAGCCACAGGAATGGAGGAGGTCACTGATTTAAAAAAAAAAAAAAAAGGCTGAGAGAAGTGTAGAGAATCTGGGACCAAGCTCTGGAGTCATCAGAAAAACAAATAAAAAACTGAGAAGATGAGGTCAAAAAAGTCAGAGACAAACCAGAGAGTAGTGTCCTGAAAGTCGAAGGAAGGCATTTTTTTTAATTTTTTTTTTTTGCGGTACGCGAGCCTCTCACTGCTGTGGCCTCTCCCCTTGCGGAGCACAGGCTCCGGACGCGCAGGCTCAGCGGCCATGGCTCACGGGCCCAGCCGCCCCGCGGCATGTGGGATCTTCCCGGACCAGGGCACGAACCTGTGTCCCCTGCATCAGCAGGCGGACTCTCAACCACTGCGCCACCAGGGAAGCCCCGGACGGCAGTATTTTAAGAAGGGGGTGTTTTACCCCGCTCCTAGATACTGATGAGAGGCAGATGAAGTCAGAACAGAAAAGAAGCCTTCTTCTTAGCAGTGGAGACGTCATTGGTAACCTTGGAATAAACAGTTTTTCAGTGGAGCGAGGATGGGAAGATGTAGCCCAAACTGGAGTAGAATGAGGAGTAAATGTGATGTGGGTCAGTGGAGACAGGTATAAACAATTCTTGACAAGTCATTCTGAAAAGGGGAATAGAAAAAAGGGGATATCTGGACAGGAATACGAGCCTCAAAGAGGATTCTTCTTGAAGGGTAAAGACTGAACAGGTTCATTGCAAATGGGAAAGGTAAAGCAGAGAAAGACTTTGACAGTGCGATTAATAAAGAGATGCAAAGCCTATGAGAAAGTTAGGGCAGGTGGGGAGTGTGATCTTCGACAGACAGAGGGATTTCTTCAATAATAAGGAACGAGGTAAAGATGGATAAAGATGCAGGAAAGTGGAAAATGAGGACATGTAGATTTTGTCATTTAAAAATGATGCAGAATCATGACCTGAGAGGTAGAGAAGGTGTGGGGCAGGAATTTTGAGAGAGGAGAAATGTCTAGCAAGGTGTAGGAACCTTTAGAAAGCATTTACACATATGGGCATTCCTAACATTTGGTAGAGGATTGATACATGTTGACAAATAAAGTATGGCATTTTAGTTTTAAAAGCATATTCAGAATGAATTTTCAGATGGAAACCCAAGACAAATTTTTGCATATTACCAAATTTAGTCCAAAAACACTTTTTGTAAAAATCTCTCAAAGCCTCAAATAGAAGAGTCACACTTGCCAATTTGCTCCAGCCATGGCCTAGAGAAGATGTCATCAAGACCCCAGGTTAGAAGAAAAACAGTCAGCATTATATATCTTCTAATTGCCCCAGTCCTCTGACTTGTGTGAAAAAAAGCTAGTAAAGTCAAAGGTTTTGCTCAATAGAAGTTTTGGATATTTGCATATCAGAAATGCCAAAATTATATGCAAATAACCATTTTGGACCATGTTTTATATGGATAAATAAGATGCTTATACCACTTACTCTGTATTGTTAAAATATCTTTTTCTGTGATCACCTTAAAAATGTCCCTTTTACTGGTTCTACTTGAGACTGTTTTCCAAAACCATTTCCAAAGTTCGGCACTCTGAGTAAAAATGCTCAAAACCTCCTGGTAAGCCTCAGTATTGATTATCTTCTAATCTAGTTTTGACTTTGCCTTGAAACTTCAGCCATAAAAGATTTAAAAGATTCTGCCCTTCACTAAGAGCTATCTATCATCTGTAATCCTTGCACTTACCCATTTCAGAATCCAGATGACTGAATGTCTCATTCAGTTACCTTTATAAACCCCCAAATCAGAGTTTCTAATATTAACACTTGCCTCACTCATCACTCTTGCTTCTCAACTTCCAATTTATTGGTAATTGTTTACCACCCCTTGCCACTTACTGTCTGCAGGGTTTGAGTGGTCAGAGCAGCTAAGCAGGCTTCTGGAGTCAAACAGCTTTAAAACTTCCACAAATTTCATACTGGAAATGGGAAAACACAAAAACAGTACATGTCAAGATGTCATCCCATGTTGACAGTAAATCATTTAGCTAACATTTAGTTTGTCTTTGGTGTACTATCAGGAACCAGTAGCTGCTGCTATGTGTGTGCCGGTATGTGCATGTATGCTTCAGTGTAATTTCTTAAGCGTTCAGAAAATGCTGCAGCTTTTGCCTCCATTCTTCTTTTTTAACCTTTTACAAATAGCCAAAATTATGTATGGATGTGTGATTTCACTGTCCTTTTCTCTCAAATGCAGGCAATAAAAGTTGATTTGCGCTAACAAGCTAAAAGCTCTGAGTGCTACCAGAATGTGATGCCTTTGAGGAGGGAGAGCAGCTATTAGATCCTATGATGGTAGAACGTATTTTCACAATAGACAACAAAAAGATTTAGAATCCACAGCTGGGATCCAACCTATTGTTCAGAAGTCAGCCAGAATGGAAGAAAAGATTCAACTGCTTTTGATTTCACCATAGTCCAGGTAGACTATGGCTACTGCAATTTCAACCCTCCCTACTCTCTTCCATACTCTGCAAGAATTATGATTATGGTAGGTTCATGGGATTAGTAATAAGGTATAAAAATGTTTGTGAGAAAATACATGCTAGAAATCCTATGTTTATGCCACTGGTTGGTAGTTGAAATTTCCATTAGTTACTAAGTAGAAAATATAGTCAAAGACTATGTTAAAAATGAAAATATTCCTCTGATTATGCATCTATCCTTCCCATTTTACATTTAATTGACACATTTACTAAATTTGAAAAGATGTTACTATGGTCCTGCACAGAATTGTGGGCTAGAAATACAAAGCTGCCAATTTGCTAACTAAGATAAATTTAGCCTAAAATAAACATATATAGTGCTTCTTAAAAGGTAAAAGTATAACTGGATAGTTTCAAATCTCAACCACTAAACAGAATAGACATATGACCACTATGTAACTATCATGATTGTGCTATTCAGGCAAACAAAAAGGTGTCCCAAGAAAGGATGGAGCTTCCATGATGAAAAGAATGTGACTAGAAGGATGAATATAGTTCATATTGACAGATGAGCTAACCCATTTTTGCATCTTGGTCTTTCTCCCATCAATCAAAACCAGAAGGACACAAGTGGAATATTACAATGAGTTTAAAAAAATGTTTGCCAAACCATTAAGTCACTTCATACAGTATAGACAGGAAGTAGTATGGTAGTGGCTTAAGAGTTTGGGCTTTGGACAAAGCCAAATAAATACTCTCCATGTTTTAATACAAGCTGCCATTTGTTGTAGTGCGTTCCATGAAAGAAATTAAGCCCTGATACCTAGAAATCTACATGGGTAGTGAAGGCTGTCTTCTCTGAGGAAGTCAATTGTCCAGGTCTAAAGAATGAAAACTGGGGACAAAGAGTGTTGCAAGCAGAGAAAACAGCTTCAGCCATGTAAAGGGTCTGGATTTTATTCAAGTGCAATGGAAAGCCATTGACAAGTTTATAGGCAGGGAAGTAAGAGGAGGTGATTTATGTTTAGAACAATTGATCTGGCTGTTGTTGGAAGAATGAGTTATAGAAGGGTAAGAGTGTAGACAGGGAGATACAGTGGGGGAAACTGCATTGGTCTGGGCAAGACGTGATGAGAGACTGGACTAGGAATAATGAGAGTGGAGATCAAGGCAGGCAAATGGATTTCAAATACCTTTTGGAGGAAGAAACGTCAGTATTTGCTGATAGTTGGATATACAGAATGATGCAGAGGGAGGCATTAGGAGTATCTGTAGCCTTCTGGCTTGAACAGTTGGGTAGATGGTGCCTTATAGTGAAAAGATGAGGTCTGGGAAAGAAATCAGTGGGAGGGTAGGTGGTAATCAAGGAATCTATTTGAATCTGTGTAGTGGAGATTACAGTGAGTCTTCCATTTAGAGATATCTAGGTGTAGTTGGATATGTGAACTTGGAGCCCACAAGAAAGAGATAGATGGAACTTTATAAATTCTGCTCAAATATAGTAACTTCCAGTTATGATTCTATACATGGAGATGAACACAGTTGCCACATACATGAAGTCTATTTTTTATTTAATTTTAGTAGATCTTTACTGTTCCTCTATTATAGAATGGATAAAAAGTTCATTTGGATTTTATTCTTAGAAAAAAATTTAAGCAAGTCTAAGTATTTTAATTTTAAGCAAGTCTAAGCTATAAGTCCATTAAAAGTAATAGAAGGAGATAGAGATCAGCTCTAAGTAAATCCTGTGCAAAGAAATTTATCTTTCAAGTATTCACCTCTTCGGGAAGATAAGAGTGATTTTCTTAACCAATTAATTGAGACTGTTAACTAAATGTCATGACAAACAAATTCAAATTTTACCTCAGGAAGCCACTTTTTATTGCAAACTTGGCAAGAACACTGTAAACTTGTGTAAAGTGATGACATAGCTCTTCCAGGATCCCTGCTGTGCTTCATGATTAACAGATTTAAATACACGGCTTATTGGAAAAAAAAGAAATGGTGACTGGGAATCAGTGGCAAAACAGCTACTGATTCAGATTCTAAAGCAGCTATCCCCAGTCTCCTGATGAAAGATGAGACTGGTATTTGGCTGTATGGCATCATTACTACTCATCAGGTTAGTAGAGCTGATAACAGGGGGCAAAGAATTTGTTAGTAAGTTTTCCTGGGAGCTATGAGGCCAACCTGAGGTCAGAAGAGCAACATCCTGGAAGGAATCTGGAATTTACCTGGTTTGTTACTCAAACTCCACTCAGCCATTAATTGACTTCACTTATACATATCTGCTTAGACCTCTGGATATTAAGCTCTTAGAAAGAGTGTTTTATTTTATCTTTGTTTCTACACAAGGACTAGTAAGATGCTTCACACATAGCCAGCATTAATTTATTAGATAAAAATAGCACTCTGGGGCTTCCCTGGTGGCGCAGTGGTTGAGAGTCCGCCTGCCGATGCAGGGGACACGGGTTCGTGCCCCGGTCCGGAAAGATCCCACATGCCGCAGAGCGGCTGGGCCCGTGAGCCATGGCCACTGAGCCTGTGCGTCCGGATCCTGTGCCCCGCAACAGGAGAGGCCACAGCGGTGAGGGGCCCGTGTACCACACACACACACACACAAAATAGCACTCTGATCTTGTATAGTAAATTTCAGTTCCAACATTTCCCACTAAAAAAATCTATGTATTTCAATCAGTCAGTCAAAAAGTATTTATTGAACATTGACCATGTAGTCTTTGTGCTTAATATGTGTGTGCTTGTGTGTGTAGTGTGTGTGTAAATTCTCAATGCTTTTTCAGTGAATAAATATGCAAAAAAATTCAAGGATTGTTCATTATAGGCTAAATTTGTCAATGGATGCTCAGTGGAAAAGGTGAAACTTGAGCCATCCTTTGGGAGGAAACAGGTAGAGAAATAAGGAGCCGGCAACAGCCTCAATATTTGGATAAGGGCAATCACCAGTGAAAGAACTTTGACTTGACAAGGAGCTAGTGCAAAGTGCTCCCACTGTCATCTTAGTAAACAGCTTGGTCCCCAATGCAGGAAGGAGAGTTTTGACTAATTGTGGCTCCCAGGAAAATTGGTAAATTGGGTTCAGATTGGTGTTTTTCTTATATTTGGAATCATCCCCAGGATTTTAAACATCATAAGATGTGTGTGAAACTGAGGGAATCTGAGTAGTTGAATGGGCATGTCAGCTGTCCCTAGGAAGTTGTCAGTATCAGAGTACGAAAATTGATGATGTATGGCTGCTATTACTACTACTACTAAGTCTGATGAATTTATATTTTGTTTTAATAGACAAAGCATCCAGCATCCAACTTGGTAACTGCATTTTCTGGGTGGACATCACTCTTATTGCTGCTGGCTATTGTGGTCCATATAAAAAATGAATATGGTTGGTTGAGTTTCAGCTCTAACACTTTGAATCAAACCTATTATAAAACATTGGCAACAAATTTTAAGACCTGAAGTCTGATTCATCACTAATTGATTAAATCTGTCACTGTGTATAAAGTGCAGTAAAGACAGGAGGGGATGTAGAAATGTATCTACAGGATAAGCTTCATTCTATGTTTCTGTACTATTCCCTATAAGGGGCAATTTTGAAAAAAATTTTATTATGGATATTTTCAAATATATGTAAACTTAGATAGAATAGTAAAATGTATCCCCATGTACCCATCAAAAACTTCAAAAATTATCAATATTTGGCAAGTCCTGTTTCATCTATGTGTGCCCCCACTTCCTCTCTCTCTCTCAAGGATTATTTTAAAGAAAATTCCCGACATCATGTTATTTCATCTGTAAATACTTTCAGTATTTATCTCTAAATCATTAAAACTCTTGTTTATATAACAATAAAACCATGATGTGATTTTAAAGATTGCAGGGATACTCCTCTGTCCTTAACCTGTTTATTTACCAATGTCTAAATTCTACAAACTTAATGTTCTTTGTTGGAAGATAAAATATTAACACCTCATCAGAACTGTCACAACTAAAATCTTTTTAGTTATGATTTATTAAAGAAAAGGTATCTGAATTTGCAAAAGATAATGACTGGCCATTTTTGAAATTATATCTAGACTAGTCACAGACATCCTAGAAAGTTAGAACCTGTGAGAAATTCCCCCAAATCCTAAGGTTATCTGTTCCTCGAGGGTATAATAATAGTCACAAATGTCCAAGGTCACAGAATGGTGGGTGGTAGAGGCAGGATTGCAAGCCAGGTCTCCAAAGGCTACCATTTTAACTTCTGGCTTCTCCCCACCCTCTATCCCTTTCTTGGATGACTTTCCTGGGACTGATGTTTAGTCTTCCGTAATCATGCCTGTCAGTGTATCACCCAAGCATGTTTCTCCTTTCTAGTCGTCCCTGCTCTAAACCCCCTATGTCAATCAAATGTGTTGGATTTCTTTAATGCAGCACAGAGAATAAAACAGATAGATATAGTTATGTTGCGTATTAAAACAGATTGAAGTTCCAGTTCCTGCTTCAAGTGTATCATGATTATTACCAGCTGTAGAGTATTAGAATTCTAAAAATTCCTTCCAAACTCAATGGCTTCCTCAAGATTCCCTGAGTTCATTTCCAGTGTGTACTGATGACTGACCTTGAAGGAAATAAACTAGAAGACATACAAATTATTACAGACTGCAGCAACCTGAAGAGCACTATTGAAGATAAAATTTGAAGTTTCTATGCCAAACTGAGCAGCCCATTCATCCTGATGGGTTAAGACAAAATTTACTCAATTTTATAGGGAGGGCTTCCTCTGCTCTTCACATGAAAAGTTTTCATCTATTGCAGGAAGAAAAGACTGTGCCCATGAAGCTTATGAGCTACTGGAATGTTGAGAATAGAGGATTCTAATAAAATCACTATCCACTGCAGGTCACCTACTCCTTCTTGTCACAACCAGGACTCAACAGGGGGCAAGGAAGGACATGCAAATTCTGAGCTATCTTGGTTTGGTGAAAGGAGAGCCTGCAATGAACTACATGATTCTAATGAGTTTTCTGATAACTTAATACAAATAAGCAAAGTGGATTACGGTAGTCAATGTCCTTCCAGAGGCTGTAGTTCGAGCCTCATAAAACTTACAGTAGTGATTGCTCCCCAGTGCCCTCTTCTCCCTGATTAACTAAATTTCTTCCTTCCTTCCAAGTCTGGCTCAAGTTCCCCTTCCCTCATAAGCTTTGTTCAACTACCATGGCCCGCAGAGATTGTTCCCTTATCTTCATTCTTGTTTAACTTATGGTCTTTTTCACTTTACTGGGAAATTAGAAGATGTCTTAAAATTAATTTCTAAGAAGGTACCAAGTCAGAGAGCTGACTACACATAAATCTCAAAAATATACTTTGTATGTCTCTGCTTACAGCTATTTATTTTACATATGATGTAAGAATTAAGTTATAAAGAGCTGGGTATAATAAGAATTCCTAGAAGAATATGTAAAATGGGCAGCATTCCAGAGAGATGTAGCTCTCATATTCAGTGGGACGACCCTCCAGCAAGCTGTTTACTACTGCCCCAGAAAATGTGACTGAGTGGGGCAAAGAGGCCACAGTGAGATCCCCTAGGCACCAACAAGAACTCACTAATTACTCCAGCACCTGTATCCTTACACAGTAAGTAATAGCTGTATCTTTTGTCGCACTGAAGACAAGCTTTAATCATAGATTAGTAACCTAGTCATTGTTTTCCAGTGACATAAAATTGTGACAGTCAATCATTTGACATTTAACTTATATATTTAACTTATATTTTTCCATTGGCTTTTTATCTTATCTTTCTCCTTAACTAGGTTGTAAACTCCACTGAAAATAAAGACTTCCTATTTTTGCTATTCTCAATGCACAACTCATTGTTCCAGGCAAAATAGACTATCAATACAGTATTCATTTGCCATTGCTGATAACAGTCTAAGCAAACACTGATTGAAGTGCTGAAATATTTGCAAAGCCTCTTCTTGAGGAGAAAGGTGGTTTTACCTGATAATTCCCCTGTAGCTCACAATCACAGAGGTAAAACAGATTTCTAGATGAATAAGAATACTAACTTAAAATGTCTAATGTGAGTAATAGGATATTAAGACTATCAGTTATTCTACTATGATTCAAAGTATTTAGATCTATTCTAAGTTATCACAAGTTATCACTATCCCAGACTTTTTCTGGAGATTTTAATCTTAGATTACCTTACAGCTCTTTACAGTCAGTAGCTCAAATGGCTGGAAGATAATTCAAGTCTTATAGCATCTTTTACTACTTCTAGGTTTTCCTAGAAAAACCTGAGGAAAAAAGAGAGCTAAATCATTAAGCCGTATTTCCCTCAAAATAATATTTAATGAATTGTTATATCTAATTTTTGTAAGGTAAATATAGACAAATAGTTGCATAACTTTTGCATTTACTATGACATTTCTTTGGAGGATGTGGTATATCATACTATTCAGTGTCTGCTGTATAGAATCCTAACATCAGAAATTTCTTTCAAAGTTTGGGGCTAGAAAAACTTTTGGTTTCCCTAAGGAAATTATATGCATTTTACTCTTGTACACATCCTTGACTTGGGTACAAGGAAGCTTACATGTTTTTTTTGCTCAATCCCCAAAACCATATTGAGCTTTCTAATTGGTATTTTTGTCTTCTCTCCTTAGCTATGTTTCTGTATTCTTTAATTTGTATTTTACTACTTCTTTTATATTTGTCATTTTAGGAACTGACTTAAATCCTTTCTGAAAGGATGTGGTGCACAAATGTATTTAAATTGAAGTCACACTTAGCATTAAATGGGAAAGCAAGCTCTAGGTGAAGGCTGTGGTGTTGGTACCTATATGAGCAATGACATGAACACTTGCCTTGTCTGAACTCCACTGGGAAGGCCTCTGAAAAAGTTGGATGATAAAAAGCTGTTTAAGAAAGCTCACCTAACCAGGCTAGAATAAGGAGTTGTATATGGGCCTAATGGAGTAAATGCTTTCAGAAATTGCTGAATTTATTTCACTTAACATGATACCCTCAAGGCCCATCCATGTTGTTGCAAATGGCAGGATTTCCTTCTTCTTTTGTGGCTAAAATGCACACACATATATATATCTCATTTCCTTTATCCATTCACCCACTGATGGACACTTAGTTTGTCTTCATGTCTTGACTATTGTGAATAATGCTGTAATGAAGGTGGAGTGTAGATATCTTTTTGAAATAGTAATTTCACCTTCTTCAGATATATACCCAACCTGGGATTGATGGATCATATGGTAGTTCTATTATTATTATTTTTTTTTGCAGTACGTGAGCCTCTCACTGTTGTGGCCTCTCCCGTTGCAGAGCACAGGCTCCGGACGTGCACGCTTAGTGGCCATGGCTCACGGGCCCAGCCGCTCTGCAGCATGTGGGATCTTCCCGGACTGGGGCACGAACCCGTGTCCCCTGCATCGGCAGGTGGACTCTCAACCACTGCGCCACCAGGGAAGCCCTGGTAGTTCTATTTTTAACTTTTTGAGGAATCTCCATACTGTTTTCCATAGTGACTGTACCAATTTACATTCCTGCCAACAGTGCACCAGGGTTCCCTTTTCTCCACATCCCCATCAGCATTTTTCTTATCTTTTTGATAATAGCCATTCTAACAGCTGCAAGATAATATCTCATTGTAGTTTTGATTTGCATTTCCCTGATGATTAGTGATGTTGAGCATCTTTTCATGTACTTGTTGGATATGTGTATCAAATCATCACACTGTACACCTTAAACTTAAACAATGTTACATGTCAATTATATCTCAATGAAGCTGGGGGAGAAAAGAAAATGTTGAACCTCCGTGTGCTGCTAGATGAAGGAAAATAGCAGCTGAAAGGGATCTTGGAGATTGAAACTTAGACAAGGAAATGTAGCTTGCTCAAGAGAGCCCAGATAGGTAATGTAGCATTGATTGTGGAAAGGGTTTCTTGAATACCAGCATGGTTTTTTTTGACTTACTCCCAACTAACTTTTGAACATCTTGTGACTTCTTAGGCAATGTTGCCTGAAGGTCTGGGCCAAGACAAGCTAGGCACAAGCTCAAGATTTGCTGGAGCCAAGGAGAAACTGTTTGCAGCCCTGGATAGGGGAGAAAGCATCAGGTCTCACTATTTCTGTGTCAGGGACCCTAGGTAATAATAATTCTTTCTACATGTTCAGTGACATCTCTGAGTGCCCAGTAATGTGAGCGTCAAAAAGGCAAAAACACAGATCATACTTACTTGACATCATTTTGAGCTCTAGCTAGATGGTCATGACTATTCATCAACCAGACAAGTATGGACAGGAAAGCCCAGGACTGAGACTGATGTTTGGCCATGTGGGAAAGGGCTGGAAAGTCCCCAGGGCCGTCAAGGAAAATATCCATTTCTGGAAGTCAGTATAAACACAAAGGTCGAGGTTGTCAAGGACAGAATTTGGGAATTTAGAAATTTTTAGCACAAGTGGGCATCTGATCTTAGGGAAGAAACTTCTCTATTTTTAAAATAAATTTTAGTTTTTAGAGCAATTTTAGTAATACAGAGACATTGTGCAGAAAATAGAGTTCCTATATACCCCTCACCCCCATAATGTCTCCTATTATTAACATCTTGCATTAATGTGGTATAGTTGTACAATTGGTAAACCCATTGATACTATTAACTAATGACCATAGTTTATATTAGGGTTCACTCTTTGTCTTGTACAGTTCTCTGGGTTTTCACAAGTGTATAATCTCATGTATCCACCATTAGAATATTACACAGAATAGTTTCACTGCACTGAAAGTGCCCTAAGATCAAACTATTCATCCCTTACTACCTTCCCCTTAACTCTTGGCAACCAGGAATCTTTTTGCTGTTTCTACAATTTTGCCTTTTGTAGAATGTCATGTATATTTGAAATCATACAGTATGTAGCTTTTTCAGACTGGTTTCTTTTACCTAGCAATACGCATTTAAGTTTCCTTCCTGTCTCTTCATAGCTTGATAGCTCATTTCTTTTTATTGCTGAATAATACACATTGTACAAGTATACCAGTTTGTTTATCCATTTACCTATTGAAGGACATTTTTGTTGTTTCCAATTTTTGGCAGTTATGAATGGTATAAACATTTATGTGCAGGTTTTTGTGTAGACGTAACTTTTCAGTTTATGTAAATAAATACCAAGCAGTGTGATTGCTGGATTACGTCGTAAATCTATGTTTGACTTTGTTAGAAGCTGCCAGACTGTCTTCCAAAAGCGGCTCTACCATTTAGCATTCCCATCATTAATGAATGAGAGTTCCTGCTGCTACATATCCTCATCAGCATTTGGTGTTTTCAGTGCTTTGGACTTTGGTCATTCTAATAGATGTGTAGTTGTATCTCATTTTATTTTTTGTTTTTTTTTAATGAATCATAAATTTTATTTCAAAATGTAAATGTCACTAAACATGCATACACCTTAAAACAATAAAATTGATAATTTAGTTAATTTTTTTATCTTTTTGCATAAGATCATTACAATACAAAATCTATACCTTACAAAATACATACAAAGTTTTTTTTTTTTTTTTTTTTTTTTTTTTTGCGGTACGCGGGCCTCTCACTGCCGTGGCCTCTCCCGTTGCGGAGCACAGGATCCGGACGCGCAGGCTCAGCGGCCATGGCTCACAGGCCTAGCCGGTCCGCGGCATGTGGGATCCTCCTGGACCGGGGCACGAACCTGCAACCCCTGCATCGGCAGGCAGACTGTCAACCACTGTGCCACCAGGGAAGCCTACATACAAAGTTTTATCCTAGCAAGCCAAGGCCAGATTGGGAACTGTACAGCTGTAATACTTAACTGTAGTGATCCAGGAAAGACAAAACATAGCCTTTGGAAGCACGGTGTGGTGCTGGTTAAAACAAACAACAAAAAAAGTTCCTATAGAAAAGGAAAACGTGTGCTCAATGAAATGGTCTTGGACCCTTGGATTCTACCTTGGGATTTTGGCAAACAATTCCAGAGAAGCTCCATCAATGGCTTTGGGAGGAGGAGGGGCCCTTTGTGCAGACTCCAGGGGCGGCAGAGACCCAGCATGCACCCAGCCCACCCACACAGCAATTCCCAGCCCCATGGGAACCACAGTGGCCCATGCCCGATCCCCTTTTATGGCTGTTAGCATTTGCCTTATGTATTGAGGTGCTCCTATGTTGGGTGCATAAATATTTACAATTGTTATATCTTCTTCTTGGATCGATCCCTTGATCATTATGTAGTGTCCTTCTTTGTCCCTTGTAATAGTCTTTATTTTAAAGTCTATTTTGTCTGATATAAGAATTACTACTCCAGCTTTCTTTTGATTTCTATTTGCATGGAATATCTTTTTCTATCCCCTCACTTTCAGTCTGTATGTGTCCCTAGGTCTGAAGTGGGTCTCTTGTAGACAGCATATATACGGGTCTTGTTTTTATATCCATTCAGCCAGTTTATGTCTTTTGGTGGGAGCATTTAATCCATTTACATTTAAGGTAGTTATCGATATGTATGTTCTTATTACCATTTTCTTAATGGTTTTAGGTTTGTTATTGTAGGTCTTTTCCTTCTCTTGTGTTGCCTGCCTAGAGAAGTTCCTTTAGCACTTGTTGTAAAGCTGGTTTGGTGGTGCTATATTCTCTTAACTTTTGCTTGTCCGTAAAGGTTTTGATTTCTCCATCGAATCTGCATGAGATCCTTGCTGGGTAGAGTAATCTTAGTTGTAGGTTTTTCCCTTTCATCACTTTAAATATGTCCTGCCCCTCCCTTCTGCCTTGCAGAGTTTCTGCTGAAAGATCAGCTGTTAACCTTATGGGGATTCCCTTGTATGTTATCTGTTCTTTTTCTCTTGCTGCTTTTAATATTTTTTCTTTGTATCTAATTTTTGATAGTTTGATTAATATGTGTCTTGGTGTGTTTCTCCTTTGATTTATCTTGTATGGGACTCTCTGTGCTTCCTGGACTTGATTGACTATTTCCTTTCCCATATTAAGGAAGTTTTCAACTATCTCTTCAAATGTTTTCTCAGCCTCTTTCTTTTTCTCTTCTTCTTCTGGTACCCCTATAATTCGAATGTTGGTGCATTTAATGTTGACCCAGAGGTCTCTGAGACCGTCCTCAATTCTTTTCATTCCTTTTTCTTTATTCTGCTATGTGGTAGTTATTTCCACTATTTTATCTTCCAGGTCACTTATCTGTTCTTCTGTTTCAGTTATTCTGCTATTGATTCCTTCTAGAGAATTTTTAATTTCACTTATTGTGTTGTTCATCATTGTTTGTTTGCTCTTTAGTTATTCTAGGTCCTTGTGAAACGTTTCTTGTATTTTCTCCATTCTATTTCCAAGATTTTGGATCATCTTTACTGTCATTACTCTGAATTCTTTATCAGGTAGATTGCCCATTTCCTCTTCATTTGTTTGGTCTGGTGGGTTTTTACCTTGCTCCTTGATCTGCTGTGTGTTTCTCTGTCTTCTCATTTTGCTTAACTTACTGTGTTTGGGGTCTCCTTTTCTCAGGCTGCAGGTTCATAGTTCCCGTTGTTTTTGGTGTCTGCCCCTAGTGGCTAAGGTTGGTTCAGTGGGTTGTGAAGGCTTCCTGGTGGAGGGGACTGGTACCTGTGTTATGGTGGATAAGGCTGTATTTCGTCTTTCTGGTGGGCAGGACCGCATCTGGTGGTGTGTTTTGGGGTGTCTGTGACCTTATTATGATTTTAGGCAGCCTCTCTGCTAATGGGTAGGTTGTGTTCCTGTCTTGCCAGTTGTTTGACACAGGTTGTCCAGCACTGTAGCTTGCTGTTCGTTGAGTGGAGCTGGGTCTTAGCATTGAGATGGACATCTCTGCGAGAGCTTTTGCTGTTTGATATTATGTGGAGTTGGGAGGTCTCTGGTGGACCAACGTCCTGAACTCAGCTCTCCCGCCTTAGATGCAGAGGCCTGACACCCGGCTGGAGCACCAAGACCCTGTCAGCCACACGGCTCAGTAGAAAAGGGAGGAAAGAAAGAAAAATAAATAAATAAATAAAATAAAGTTATTAAAATAAAAAATATTAAAAATAAAAAAATTAAAAAGTAATAAAAAAAGAAGAAAGAAAGAAAGAAGAGAGTAACCAAACCAAAAAACAAATCCACCAATGATAACAAGCGCTAAAAAACTATACTAAAAAACAAAAACAAAAAAACGGACAGGCAGAACCCTAGGACAAATGGTAAAAGCAAAGCTATACAGACAAAAATCACCCAAAGAAGCATACACATATACACTCACAAAAAAAGAAAAAGGAAAAAAATATATGTATCATTGTTCCCAAAGTTCACCTCCTCAATTTTGGGATGATTAATTGTCTATCCAGGTATTCCATGGATGCAGGTACAGCAAGTTCATTGTGGAGATTTAATCCACTGCTCCTGAGGCTGCTGGGAGACATTTCCCTTTCTCTTCTTTGTTCGCATAGCTCGTGGGGTTCAGCTTTGGCCTGCCTCTGCGTGTAGGTCACCTGAGGGTGTCTGGTCTTCACTCAGACAGGACAGGGTTAAAGTAACAGCTGATTAGGGGGCTCTGGCTCACTCGGGGTATGGAATGTGGGGCAAGCCTGCAGCAGCAGAGGCCAGCATAATGTTGTACCAGCCTGAGGCGTGCCGTGTTCTCCTGGGGAAGTTGTCCCTGGATCACGGGACCCTGGCAGTGGCAGGCTGCACAGGCTCCCGGGAGGGGAGGTATGGATAGTGACTGGTGCTTGCACACAGGCTTCTTGGTGGCTGCAGTAGCAGCCTTAGCATTTCATGCCTGTCCCTGGTGTCCATGCTGATAGCTGTGGCTCATGCCTGTCTCTGGAGCTCCTTTAGGCAGTGCTCTGAATCCCCTCTCCTTGTGCACCCCGAAACAATGGTCTCTTGCCACTTAGGTAGTTCCAGACTTTTTCCCGGACTCCCTCCCGGCTAGCTGTGGCCCACTAGTCCCCTTCAGGCTGTGTTCACGCAGCCAACCCCAGTCCTCTCCCTGGTATCTGATCTCCGAAGTCTGAGCCTCAGCTTCCAGTCCACACCCACCCCAGTGGGGGAGCAGACAAGCCTCTCAGGCTGGTGAGTGCTGGTCGGCACTGATTCTCTGTGTGGGAATCTCTCTGCTTTGCCCTCTGCACCCGTTGCTGTGCTCTCCTCTGTGGCTCCAAATCTTCCCCCCGCCACCCCCCTATCTCTACCAGTGAAGGGTCTTCCTAGTGTGTAGAGACTTTTCCTCCTTCACAGCTCCCTCCCAGAGGTGCAGGTCCCATCCCTATTCTTTTGTCTCTGTTTTGTCTTTTTTCTTTTGCCCTACCCAGGTACATGGGAAGTTTCTTGCCTTTTGGCAAGTCTGAGGTCTTCTACCAGCATTCAGTAGGTGTTCTGTAGGAGTTGTTCCACATGTAGATGTATTTCTGATGTATGTGTGGGGAGGAAGGTGATCTCCACATCTTACTCCTCCGCCATATTGAAGGTCTCCCAGTTGTATCTTATTTTAATTTTCACTTCCCTAATGATATATGGCAAGCATCTTTTTATATGCTTATTTGTCATCTATATTTTCTTTGGTAAGGTGTCTGTTCAGATCTTTGTTCCATTTTCTGCTTGGGTCTTTTGTTTTTTTATTGTTAAAATTTAAGAGTTCTTTGTATGTTTTTAACACAAGTATTTTATCAGATATTTGTTTTGCAAATATTTTCCCTCAGCCTGTGGCTTGTCTTTTCATTTTCTCAGCATCATCTTTCACAGAGTAGAATTTTAAAATTTTAATGAAGCCCAATTTGTCAATTTTATCAACCATGAATCATGATTCTGATGTAATGTGTAAAAAGCCGTCAGTAAACTCAAATCATCTAGATTTTCTCCAATTTTACCTTCTCAAAATTGTATATTTTTGCATTTTCCATTTAGGTTTCTGATCCTTTTTGAGGTAATTTTTGTGAAAGGTGTAAAAGTATAAAGTCTGTATGTAGATTCTTCTTTTTTTTTTTTTGGCATGTAGTTGTCTGATTGTTCAAGCACATTTGTTGAAAATACTATCCTTTCTTTATTGAATTGCCTTTGCTCCTAGTCAAAGAACAAAGACTATATTTATGTGGGTCTATTTCTGGACTTTCTGTTCTGTTCCAGTGATGTATTTGTCAATTCTTTTACTAAGATCACATTATTTTGATCATTATAGCTTTATAGCAAGTCTTGAAGTCAGGTAATGTAAGTCTCCTGACTTTATTTTCTTCAGTATTATGTTGGCTATTCTGGGTCTTTTGCCTTTCATATAAACTTTTGAATTAATGTATTGATATACACAAAATAACCTGCTGGGATTTTGGTTGGGATTGTATTGACTTTATAGATCAGTTTGGGAAAACTGATATCTTAATAATGTCATCCTGTTCATGAACATGGAATATCTCTTATTTAGATCTTTGATTTCTTTCATCAGAGTTTTATAGTTTTCCTAATAAAGATCTTATACGCATTTTGTTACCACATTTATACATAAGCATTTCATTTTTTAAAAAATGAAATGTTCTTTCATTTTAAATTTCAAGTTACAATTTTTTGTTGCTAGGATCTAGGAAAGTAATTGACTATTCTATATTGACTTTGTAACCTGTAGCCTTGCTATAATTGTGTATTAGTTCTTTTTTTTCATCTATTCTTTAAGAGTTTCTAAATAGACAATGATATCTCCAAAGCAGAGAGAGTTTTATTTCTTCCTTCCTAATCTATATACCTTTTGTGTCATTTTCTTGTCTTGTTACATTAGCTAGAACTTCCAGTACGATGGCAAAGAGCAGAGGTGGAAGAGGACATCCTTGACTTGTTCCCCATTTTACGGGCAATGTATCTATTTTCTCACCATTAAGTATAAGGTTAGCTTCAGGTTTTCTTTAGATGTTCTTTATAAAATTAAGAAAATTCCTCTTTATTCTTAATATTCTGAGAATTTTTATCATAAATGGGTGTTGGATTTTGTCAAATCCTTTTTCTGCATCTATTTATATTATGTTTGATTTTCCTTTAACCTGTTGATGTGATAGATTTTATTAATAGATTTTCAAATGTTGAACTAGTCTTGCATACCTCAAATAAATACCACTTGGTCATAGTGTATGATTCCTTGTATATATTGTTGGATTTGATTTGTTAATATTTTGCTGAGGACTTTTGCATCCTGTTCATGAGAAAAATTAGTGTGTAATTTTCCTTCTTAGTAATGTCTTTTAGGATTTTGTTACTAAGGTAATACTGGTCTTGGAATGAGTTTGAAAGTTTTGCTTCTGCCTTTATTTTCTGGAAGAGATTTTAGAGAATTGGTCTCTATCTTTTTCCATCTCCCTGCCAGGCATACTTTTCCCTGAGCCCAAAGGTGCTGATGAGGGGTAGGGTGAGGCAGAAAGATGAGACTTGTAGACACAGGTAATCCTCCAATGGGAAGACTAGCTATAATGAGAAGACCTCATAATTTCTAAGTTGGTGCTATTATAGTCTATTGATAGTTAATCATTACTAGTAATGGCTCAGCGTGCAACATGTTTGTTGTAAAGACTTTAACTAGCTTATGAATAGAGAAGGGTCTTGAAAACAATTATTGCATCTGTAAACCAAAGAAACAGTGTCCTGTAGTAGGTAATGAAATATTGATTCCACATTGACTTGGTAAGCTCTGGTTGCAAATGTACAGTGCCATCAACAAATTTTCTTAAAATGTAAAGGAAATGTATTCAATGATGTTTGAAAACAAAGTAAAAATACATACTTTTAAATGTATTTGAATAGCATTTTAAAATCAGCTACATGGTAGAATGAGACAAATCACCACTTTATCTTACTTCATTTCCAGATGTGAAAGTTAAAGATTGTAATCTTATAGGATTTTTAAGAGACTCAAATAAGGCCAATTAATTTATTAGTAAGTTTTCATCATCTATTGTTTTAATTACTTCAGTGAATAAAAAAATAAGTTAAACACAGGTCTAGCCTTCAAGTTGCTTGTACTATAGAAAACGATAGTACAATTACAAATATCATTAAGAAACAAAGGCTATTAAGATAAGTGACTTAAAGAGGGTACCAACACAGAGCTGCAGGGCAAGGCTTAGCTAACTTTTACTGTAAAGGACCAGATAGTAAATATTTTAGTCATGTGGGCTATACAGTCTCTGCTGTAACTACTCAACTCTGCTTTTGTAGCACAAAAGCAGCCACAGATGATATGTAAAAGAAGGAATATGGTTGTGTCCCAATAAATATTCATAAAAACTGCTGTCTGGCCAGATTTGTTCTGTGGCTGTAATCTGTCAACCCCTGCTCTAGGGTCTCAAAATGAAGAGAAAGAATATTGTGTAAAATAGGTTTCAAATTATAAAGCTCTGTTCAAATGTCAAGTTATTATTCATTGAGGTTATTGAAAATTGATACAGTGTCTAACTTGATGTTAATGCACAACTGCTGCACAGACGCCTGCAGGGGGTAGCAAGTTGTTTCTGATTGAAGTCCTCATCGCCCCCAGAGAGTTGGCCCAGCGTAGGATAGAAAGGGAGCTGCTATTCCTCAGAGTCCGCAAAGCTCAAGATTTGCATCATCTCTGGTTCCTGGGACTTCTCCTCGGAATCCCAGGCCTTGTGCATGCAGTGGAGAAAGTTCTGCTCCATCGCTTCAGCCCCTGAGAAGAGGAAAAGTTTTCAGGGATCACTTCCTTGCGAATTTATACTTTCCCGTCCAACTTTTTAGCTGTCCAACTAGAGGATATTAGGATGGGTGGTGTCGCTTTTCTCAGGTTTCAAATTGGTCCCTGGCTGATAAGCCCATTTGTTGCCAGGTGAATCAAGGGAGTTATAATAATTAAGGGTAATAAACCAGTCATCCTTTTTTTAAAGGAAAGGGAAGAGGAAATACATCCTTCATATTTCTTTTATCTTTTTCAAAGGGCTTTATGTTCCCAAGAGTTTAGTGAATTTTAAATACATCTTTGTCACTTCTCCTTGATGAACTTGGGGATTTAATCTAATTCCCAACTTAATATGAGAAGCTCCTATCCCCTCTACCCCTCCCCACCTCTGTTAATTGCACTTGAATCCTAACCCTTCCTGGTGCTAAATCAGGAGATATGAGTTTTGAAAGTTCAGCCAATGGCACCTCAGTTTGGTAAGTCTCCCCATGTTCTAACTCTGCTTTTTTTCTCTTCCTCTTTCTTACTAAGTGATGTAAGCTCATTCAAATCTGCCTCTCTTTAAAACTAAATTTCTGTTTTTCTGAGTTCAGAAAGTAGGTCTTTTGTTTCTCACATTTGGAGCCAAGTAGATGACTTTTAGTTGCTCAGTGGAACATTATATTTTATCATCATAAGACTAAACAGCTGCAGGTTTTTGAACTTGAGCAGTTTGCCCACCACAATGGCTTCTATGGCAATCCATTGTCTAGCACTCTATTCTCAAATTTGACTCCTTGGACCATAAATCTGTCTTAACAACTTAGATATCTTGACAATTATTTCTTGTAACATATGTGGAGTAAAAATGCAAAATGTTAGCAACTTATTTACCCCACAGTGGAAATCATTAGCACACAAGTGATTTCAACTGAAGTTACTCATGTTTTTTACTCACTATAATCGATTACCATTATTTAATCATCATTTCTGTCCCTTTAGATGTAGCTTATTTGAAAGTATGATTACTACTGTTCCAAAACAACAAAGGCTTTGCAGGGAATTCACATGTGAACAGTAGCAGAAACTTTCATTGCTATGCTAATTACCTCTATGAAGAATCTCAGGATTCAACAAATCTTTCCATCCCATTTTTAAAAGCATCATATACTAATAGGTATGTTTCACCTCTTTTAAGAAGGTCCATCTGCATGGATCTTTATATTTATTGCTTCTTATTTATATCATCTTCCCAGATTTATTTCAGACATCAAATGTCTTTTAACTAACATAAAATAAGAATCAGTATCCCATTTTACAACTTTATACTTGGTGATTTTTCACCAATATTTTCCATTATTTTAAGAACTTTATTTCTGCCAGACGGTTAGGTCAAGTTCTGCAATCCATACCTCATACCTGACATTCCAATTCTGCAGAGTAAATTTAATGCTTACTCTCATATCAGTAACTGATTATAATCTCTTAGTGGGTAGGAACCAGAGATGTTTAATTTTTTTTTTTTTTTTTTTTTTTTTTTGCGGTCCGCGGGCCTCTCACTGCTGTGGCCTCTCCCGTTGCGGAGCACAGGCTCCAGACGCGCAGGCTCAGCGGCCATGGCTCACGGGCCCAGCCGCTCCGCGGCATGTGGGATCTTCTGGGACCGGGGCACGAACCTGTGTCCCCTGCATCGGCAGGCGGACTCTCAACCACTGAGCCACCAGGGAAGCCCCTGTTTAATTTTTTATGTGCAGCTCTCAGATGGCAATAAGTTCAGAGATTCACCAAACATATTTGCAGAATGATAAATAGTTTTTGTAGCAAAATGCCCAGTAAAGTGAAAAAGTATCAATTTTATCCTATCATAAGTTCAGAGAGAGAAGGAACTAATAGAAGATGCATGTGCAGTTGTCTTGGCCCTGAGGCAAAGAGAGTCTCTTTGCCTGTACAGATTATACAAAGGAATCATGTGGGCATCTCCCTGGTATATGCACCATCCTGATAATAAAATTTGAAATCATGTTCCACAAGGAATATTTACTGCTCTAGCACAGGAATATTGAACTTCTTAACTGGAAAGTAGGCTCAAAAAGCCTGTTAAAAGTTTTTCAAGTCTTAGCTAATGAGCCACATTTAAGTAAAGGATACTCTTATCCTCACTGTAAAAACTAGAAGATGCTTTGAATTATTAACCTTGTGACTGTGGGTATGTTTGCCAGTTCTCTCTGGCAGAAGCATTCCAAATGCATATGATGAAAAGCAACTGAAGTATCAGAACTGGCAGCACAACCCAGGGGCTGTGAGGAAAGAAATGGCTAGAGGACTTTGTTTTAAATGATAGGTTATTTATTTGCAGGGGGGGCTTGGTTTTCATTTTCCTTTTGTCTCTGCTTATCTTTTAGTTTATTTAAGAATTTACACATTTTAAATGAATGTCTCTAAATAGGAAAATGATGTGAGGAATAGAATTTTATCACCATAAAATTATAGAATTTGGGGAGAAAGTAGACCAAAGAAGCATCCATTAATAATTTCATTTTTGATAAATACAAGTTTGTGTATATTAGGATTACAATAAATGGCAGAGTGATTTAGACATGTCATTTAGCTCTGAGAATTTTTATCCCAGTATAATGATTAGAGACATAAATTGGTCTACTTTGTCAGAATTGGCTAGTTATTAACAAATTATAAACTTTTTACTATTAAGTTTCATAAATATTAATTAACTTGTTACTAATAAGGACAATGAGCTGAATTAGAGTTATATACTACCCTCAAAGAGCTTATAAGTATAATATGTGAGTTCTAGTTTCTCCATATTTTTGCCAACACTTGGTATGGTCAGTTTTTAAAAAATATAAATATACTAATAGATGTATAGAGATATCTTATTATGTTTTTTAATTTGAATTTCCCTAATGATTAATGATGATGAGGATTTGGGGTGTGCTTATTTGCAATTATTTTACTTTCTTTGGTCTGTTCATATCATTTGCCTATTTTTTATTGGGTTGTTTGTTTCTTATATATTACTTATATAAGTCCTTTATCAGATATATGGTTTTAAAATATATTCCCCCAGTATAGAACTTGTCATTTCACTCTCTTAATGGTGTCTCTTGAAAACAAAAGTCCTTAATTTTGATGAAGCCATTTTCTAATTTATTTTTATGGATTATGCTTGTGTCTAAGAAATTGTTTCTAACTCAAAGTCACAAAGATTTTTTCCTATGTTTTATTCCAGAAGTTTTATAAGGTCTTTCATATATGTCTGTGATCTGTTTTGAATTCGTTTTTGTAGATGATGTGAGATAATAATCAAAGTTCTATTTTGTGTATGAATATCCAATTATTTCAGCATCATTTGATGAAAAGACTATAATTTTTCACTGAGACACCTTTGCAGCTTCTCCAAAAGTCAATTGACAATATAAGTGTGGGTCTGCTTTTGTACTTTTTATTAGGTTGCCTTCATCTATTTGTCTCTATTGATGTCAGTACCACCCTGTCTTGTTATTGTAACTTTATAGTTTATGGAGTCATGTAGTATAACTTCTCTTACTTTGCTTTTCTTTTTCTAAGTTGTCTATTTTAGTTCCTTTGCCTTTCTATGTGAATTTTAGAAAAACTTGTCTGTATCTAAGAAAAAGGCTGCTGTAATTTTATTTGGAAAGTGTTGAATCTATAGATCAAATCAGGGAGAATTAACATCTTAATAATATTGAGTTTTCTAATTAATGAACACAGTATATTCTCTATTTATTTAGGTCTACTTTAATTTCTCTCAGCTATGTTTTTTCATTTTCAGCAGATAAGTCTTGTACATCTTTCATTAGTTTTTACCAGAGAATTTAATACTTTGAAACTATTGTAAATGGTATTTTAAAAAATTTCATTTCCAGTTTTTCATTGATTTTGGTATTTAGATCTTATATTGTACAGTCTTGTTAAAATCTCTTATTAGTCCCTACAGTTCTGGTAAATTTAATTGGATTTCCTATGTAGATGGTCATATCTAAGAAAAAGGCTAGTTTATGTCTTTCTTTCCAATCTTGATGCCATCTATTCATTAGGCTTACCTATTACACTGATTAGAACAGCAAGTACAATGTTTAATAAAAGTGATGAGAGCAGACATCCTTGCCTTGTTCCTGATCTCAGGGTGAAAGCATTCAGTCTTTCATCTTTAAGTAAAATATTATCTGTAGATTTTTCATCACCTTTATCAGGTTGAGCAAGTTCTCTTCTCTTCCTAGTTTGCCAAGAGATTTTTTTAGGAATAGATTTGGAATGTTGTCAAAAGCTTATGTATTGTGGTGGCCAAAAAGTTCCTTTGGTTTTTAAGTAAAAATAAAAGACACATTTTTTATTTTCACCGAGAATTTATTGAACAATATATTCACCGTTTTGTTCTACTACCTTCTGCCATTTTTCAGGCAACTTCATAATTCCATCTTCCCAAAACTTTTTACCTTTTTGAGCAAAGAACTGTTCCAGGTTCCTTTTACAGTCTTCCAGGGAACTGAAATTTTTTCCATTAAGAGAACTTTGTAAAGACCGAAATAAATGGAAATCTGAAGGTGCAATGTCTGTTGAATACGGCAGATGAATCAGAACTTCCCAGCCAAGCTGTAACAGTTTTTGCCTGGTCATCAAAGAAACATGTGGTCTTGCGTTATCCTGATGGAAGATTGTGTCTTTTCTGTTGACTAATACCAGCCACCTTTCGTTGAGTGCTGCTTCCAGTTGGTCTAATTGGGAGCAGTACTTGTTGGAATTAATCATTTGGTTTTCCAGACGGAGCTCATAATAGAGGACTCCCTTCCAATCCTACCATATACACAACATCACCTTCTTTGGATGAAGATCGGCCTTTGGTGTGGTTGGTGGTGGTTCATTTTGCTTATTCCACGATCTCTTCTGTTCCACAGATATTGTACAGTATCCACTTTTCACCACCTGTCACAATTTTTTTAAAAAACGGAACATTTTTCACTTAACTTATGTAGAACCCAAATACCCAAAGCGATTCACATAACCAAACTGGTACAAATGATTTTCAATGCTTGATTTGGATATTTTGAGTATGTCGGCTATCTCCCGCATGGTATAACATTGTCGTTCTCAATTAATGTCTCAATTTGATCGTTATCAACTTCAACTGGTCTACTCGACCATGGAGCATTGTCCAGCAAGAAATCTCCAGCACGAAACTTCTCAAACCACTTTTGACATGTTTGATCAGAAACAGCGCCTTCTCCATATACTGCACAAATACTTTTTTTGCGTTTCAGTTGCGTTTTTACCTCTCTTGAAATAATAAAGCATAATATGCTGAAAATGTTGCTTTTTTTCTTCCATCTTCAATATTAAAATGGCTACACAAAAATTCACCAATTTTGATAAGTTTTTTCTTTTAAATGCACACTGATATGGCAGCTGTCATGATACAATCTAACAAAATTGTTTCAAATGAAGTTAAAGACAACTAGTCGTTACTAGAGCCATCTGATGGAAAAAACCAAAGCGAACCTTTTGGCCAATGCAGTAGCTTCTATTGAGATGATCATATCTTTTACTTTTTTAGACTGTTAATATAGTGAATTACACTGCTTGATTTTTCTAATGTAAAACCAACTTTTCACTCCTAGGATATATCACATTTGACCATGATATATTATCTTTTTAAATATTGCTGTATTTATTTGCTAATTTTTAAAAAGAATTTTTTCATCCGTGTTTATGAGGAAAATTTTCTTTCCCTGAAATATTTTTGTGTGTTTGACATCAGAATAATGCTGGCTTTATAGAATAAGTTGAGAAGTATTTCTTCCCTTTTGATTTCCTGGGACATTGTGTATAGCATTGTAGAAAAACCAATAAAATCAAAACTATTTTTTCATATATTAAAAAAAAATTGACAAACCTGTAGCTGGACTGACCAAGAAAATGAGATGACTCAAATGATTAAAATCAGGGCTAAAGAGGGGACATCATGACCAACTTTTCAGAAATAAAAAGGATTATAAGGAAACTACAAACTGTATGCCAACAAATTAGATAACTTGGATGAACTAGACAAAATCCTAGAAAGACAAAAATGATTGAAACTGACTGAAAAGAAATAGAAAATCTGAACAGACCTGTAACATGATTAGATTAGTTATTTAAAAACTTCCTGGGGAGGGTGGGGCAATATAGAAGTGGGGAGTGGGAGGTAAAAACTACTGTGTGTAAGACAGGCTCAAGGAAGTATTGTACAACACAGGGAATATAGCCAATATTTTGTAATAACTGTAAATAGAAAGCAACCTTTAAAAATTGTATAAAATTTTTTTAGAATTTTAAATATTTAAAAAATTTTTTAAATAAATAAAGGAAAAAATATAAATTATAATCTAAGTGAATCCAAAAATTTAAAAATAAATAACTAAATTAATTAAAAGTTCTCAGAAGAAAATCCCAGGCCCAGGTGAATTCTACCGAACATTTAAAGAACTAACACTAATCCTTCACAAACTCTTTCAAAAAATAAGAGGAGAGAACACTTCCCAACTCATTCTATTAGCCCAGTAGTTCCTTAATACAAAAACAGACCACAATATTACAATGAAAGAAAAATACAGACCAACATACAGACCAAGCAAATATCCTCAACAACATACTATCAAATCAAGTTCAGTAGTATGTAAAAGGTATACACCATAAGCAGGTAGAATTTATTCCAGGAATACAAGATTGGCTTAACATCTGATAATCTATCAGTGTAATATACCATATTACTAGAAAAAGGACCAAAAACATGTGACCTTGTTAATAGATGCAGAAAAAATAATTGACAATATCCAACACTCTTGCATGATAAAAATGCTTAACAGCCTGTGAATAGAGGGAATTTTAACCAGATAAAGAGCATGTATGAAAACCTCACAGCTAACAACATAGTTAATGGTGAAAAAAATGAATGATTTTACCCAAGGATCATGAAGTGACACAAAGTGACAGGTATGTGTGTTGTCAACACTGCTTATTCAACATTGTATGTCCATTGTGTGGATATACTACATTTTATTCATCCATTCATCAATTAATGTAAATTTGCCTTGTTTACCCGTTTTGCCTATTATGATCATTTGTCCAAGGCTTGGGTGACCTGTTTTTATTTCTCTTGGGTTTATAGCTAGCAGTGGATTTGCTGGCTCATATGGTAAGTCTATGTTTAACTCTTTGAAGAACTGGGAAACTGTTTCCCAAAGTAGCTGCATCTTTTCACATTCCCACCAATAATGTATGAGGGTACCAATTTCTCCATATCCTCACCACATTCTAGTGAGTGTGAACTGGAATCTCACTGTGGTTTTGATTTGTACTTGCCTAAAGGCTTATGATATCGAGCATCTTTTCAGGTGCTTATTGACCATGGTGTGTATTTTTTGAAAAAATGTCTCTTTAGATCCTTTATCTAAATTGGAATATATGTTTATTATTGAGTTGTAAGAGTTTTTTTAAATATATTGTTATATATTCTCATACATTCTGGATTCAAATCTCTTATCAGATATGATCTGCAAATACTTTCAATTTGTTAGTTGTCTTTTCACTTAATGGTATCAATTGTAGCCTGAAAGTTTTTAGTTTGTATGAAGTCCAATTTATCTATTTTTTTCTATTAACACTTTTGCTGTTGTATGTAAGAAATCATCATCTAACTCAAGGTAGTGAAGATTTATGCCTGTTTTCTTCTGACTGTTGATAAATGCACTAATAACAATTTAGGTCAAATTGTTATTTGTGGAGATGGAGGGACTAAATGGTTTCTTTATAGTAACTAAGTAGAAAGAAATTGTAAGACTAATAAGTGATAAGACTCTAAGGGAAAAAAAAGATGAGTCAAAGAAAGTCCTACCTTAAAAGGCAAATAAAAAAACATAAATATATGTTGGAGGATAATTGCTTCTATAATTTGGGCCAAGTTTTATGTTTAAAATTAGAGGTAACAATATTAAGCCTATATTATGTTTAGTAAGTAAATAATTTATTTAATAATTTATTTTAAAACAGTTTTTTTTTAACGTAACTTAGACAAAGAAACTGGTTGATAGGTATGTTTTACTTATCAACTGGGAGCAGAATATAATAATTAATTAATAGGTACCAAATAAAACTGACATGGATAATTATTTTTTCCCAAAGATTATTTCATGGAATCAGTTGACCCAATTGACCAGTTGCTTTGCAATCTGAAAGACTGCTGCACCTGAGGTATGTCCTGCGCAGACTCCATTGTCAGGGGTGTCACCTGCAAGGGCCTGCCATTTATGGGGGGTTGCCATTTATGAGGGTGGGGGGGCCCTGTGAAGAGATCATGCGCCCCCCCGTGCCCCCCCCACCCCCACCGCCACCCCGCCTCAGCTCCAGGCACTTCAAAGACGGCGGACAAGCTCACTCCCGCCCTTCCAGGGCAGGTCGTACAAAGGTCAAAGTGGTCCTTTCTGAGCATGCGCGAAAGCCGCACAGTCTCTGGAGTACAGGCTCCGGACGCGCAGGCTCTGCGGCATGTGGGATTTTCCCGGACTGGGGCACAAACCCGTGTCCCCTGCCTCGGCAGGCGGACTCTCAACCACTGCGCCACCAGGGAAGCCCAAGTTGTCTTCTTGTTAAGTGAAGAAGTTTCGCCGCTGGTTGTCTGTGGTGAGTCAGTTTGCTGTTTGTTTCGGGGGCATTGTCCGGGGCAGTTGTTCTGGCAGGTGACTCCAGCTTCCTGCCTATCTCAATGAAGGGTGCTGAACTTTATGCTCGCGAGTCTCCTGAATGTCACTATCTAGAAGTTCAGGCAGTTTTCCTACCTCAGAATTTCTGAAAAAGTAAACACTTGTTTTCCTCTCCTCTCTGGACCCTGAAACCATATATGCATATTTATGTATAATTGTGTATATAGAGAATTTCCTAGTTTCAGGTTATCTTGAACTCTTTCAATAGTGACACACCAGGGAAGAGAATGGAAAAAAGATGAAATAAAAGAAAATGAAGTCATAACAACAAAAAAGCCAAAAATCATTTCTACGTAAAGGAAAACTCATTTTCTCACCTAGAACACCCGTTGTGAAATGGTGATGTCTAGGCCCAATCTATCCTCCAGTATGTTTCTATTCTTTTTCTTTTTCCCTTTTGGTGTGCAGAAGTTTTTAAAATATTTTAAGTTGGTTTGCCAGCATTTGAGAAGCAGAATGTTTCACATAAAAATCCAAGTTCCTGGCATCTTTTGAAAAACTGGAAGATCTGGAAACAGAAACCTAAATCCCTAAGGCACCCACGGGCTAGCCAGCTCTCCGCAGCAGGAGCACCTCCTTAGATAAGGCCTAAGCCTCACTGCTCAGCTTACTGCTGAATCCATCCTGTCTGCTTCACTCGTTTCTATTCCATGCCTGACCCCTGTGAGCATTTGGGTTTGCATCCATTTTTTAGACTCAAATGAACTGTTTTCCTCTGTTTTACAGCCAGCGAGTCTCTCAGCATTCAATTAAAATAAATTAGAAGCAGTCAGTTTTTGAGAAATGAAAATTTTAACATTGCTTCCACAGTTAATATGTGATCACTGAGTAAATTATTGCCATGCTTAAAGCATCTTTAGAACCCTGTTTAGGAAGGAATGTAGAAAGTAATTCTTGTTTTCCTATGAATTGCTGAAACAGAGCCTCTATTTAACATACTGGGCAAAATGAGAAAAGCAATATGTATTTTTGTTGTTTTGAACAGGATGACAAAACAAGTGAAAACAGGTGTATAAACAGCAGTAGGAAGTAATGAAAAACAAGATCGCTGAGATCACAAAGGCCAGTGTTATTTTATGATGGCCTGGAGCAGCAACTGGAAAACTTCTCTTGTAGTCGTTGTATCTGTAGGCTTCAGTATTCATTTTCCCTTATGAATTAATTTCTTAAAAAGAGTATGAAAGGCTTTCTCCCTATCCATGGACACTTTGAAGTAGCTTGCACAGAGTATGGGGCCTAACAGAGCATCCTGGTTGAAATGTAAAACCAAAACCAAAATCAAAACATGCTTTTGAAGGTAACGTAGTTTTAAAGGAACTGCAAGCCATAAAGGTGAAAACTCCTCTGTTTATGGAATATATCTTTCACATTGAAGAGAAATTCTAGATCCCAGGAAAATCTTTGAAAGATATCAAATTTAAAGACCCTAAGCTCTCCTCAGAAGCTTTACAACATCAACCTTTTTCAAAGTTTTGATCTGAAATCAGTTAAACCTCTTGAGAAGGAAATTTCATTGAAACTGAAAAAAGCAAGCAAAATAAAATGCAGGTGGGTAGGTGCTAATTGAGTACAAATGTAATTGAAGTTCACTGACCTTTACTGCTGAAAGTCCCAAGGATGCACAGCTGTGGGCATAACCATACAGAGTACTTCGTTAGTGAGATTGCCTTGGGAGAGCTACAAGTAAAACCTAGGCAAGGATCATGAGAATGGTTTTTAAAAGATTCTCCCTCTTTGGCATTATAAACATATGTCTTTGCTTGTTTCATTCTTTTGTCATTTAAGTTCTGGGATTCAAAAAATTCCTTTGTTAAATCAATATAATGGTAATAAAATGCTTTCACATGAACTGAACCTTTAAAGGGACATAAACAGAGAGGGAGAGACAACTCACTCAACTCCTTTTATTTTCATCTTGGAAAAAGACCTTCAAATTTTTGACCAGATAGTGTTAGGATATAGGAAGAAAGTACTAAACTCGGATGAATTTATGCCAGGAATTTGCATATTATTTCACAGCCACTACAATTAAGTATGGAGACAAATGAAAAATTGGATTGGTGTCACATGACTGGAAATGGAAAAATATCCAAGTCCTCAAAAAAGCAAAATTTAGACACTCAAGCACATAAATTTAATATTAATTGGGGAGCAAACAGCTTTCAGAAAGGCATCTGATGATAATCAGTAGTAAACACATGTAATCTGAGTCTAAGACATAATATAGAAGGATCTCAAACTTGGTAGTTTGAGGTAGAACAACTAGAGTTTCTCTTCAAGAGATAATTAGTAGATTGATATTTCAGGAAAAAATGTTGTAGAATAATTAATGTCTTCAAACATTTGACAAAATCTGCCATGAATTCTCTGAAGAAACTGTATAATTCAATACTATCATATGGTAAGGGTATAATAATAACAGAAAGTGATTACAAGAGAAGATAATTGGCACAAGGAAGGAAAACAATATTTAGTGACTCTGATGTCTGTAAATTATAGCACAAAGTGTAGCCAATAAAGAAAGTGAACTTGAGATTGTAAAGTAATAAAGAATATGACAGCATAAGTAAAATTGAGTCTTGGTAACATTCTGTAACAGAAATAGCTCAAGCAGAAGAGGTACTAATCCCAAAGATTCAGGCATTTTAGAAAGAAAGGCAGAGAAGCAATATGAGTTTAGAAAATTTCCTGCAGGGAAAGGTACAAACCGAAGCTGAATCCTATCTGGGCAAATTATGAGTGACAATAAGAGGATGAAAACAAAACTACTGATATGGCTGTGTAAGTGTGTTAAGACTACCCAGTTGGGGCTTCCCTGGTGGCGCAGTGGTTGAGAGTCTGCCTGCCGATGCAGGGGAAAGGGGTTCGTGCCCGAGTCTGGGAGGATCCCACATGCCGCGGAGCCTGCGCGTGCGGAGCCTGCGCGTGCGGAGCCTGTGCTCCGCAACGGGAGAGGCCACAGCGGTGAGAGGCCCGCATACTGCAAAAAAAAAAAAAGACTACCCAGTCAGTGAGGGAAAGGGGGTGGGTGCAGGCACCCAGACTACTACAGAGCTGAGGGGACCTCATCTTTCTGGACAGCTGTGAAAATATTTTAGTCAAAAATAGAGGATTCAAAAGGTTATTTTTCATCTTTCAGAATAATAGAAATGACAAGGGGAACTTGTTACCCCAAATTTCATTTTTGCCAACATGGAACAATCAGTTCAATTGAAATGACAGAAAGATGCTGGTGGAAAATGTAGTTACTTCAAAGTGCATGAGAATACACTGTGTCTAACCCTTCTAGGGATTTTTTTTTTTTAAATTACTATGGATGTAGTAGAAATCTCCTTTCTGCATGACCTCATTCTCTGTCAATATTGAATTCTTTTTAGAATTTAATATTTAAGTATCTAGGCACTAATAACAAGCAAAGTTTAACATTTCAACCAAAACACACCCTTTTGCTTTTCACAAATGTGCGCCTATGTCAAGCTTCAGGGAAAGCAAAAGAAAACATTCTTAAAAGTTTGAAAGAAAATAGTTTTTGTTGTGGTTCGTTTTGGAAGAAATAGTGCAAGCTCAGTTACACTGGCTAGAGTAGTAGTAGCTGCTGTATAACTAAAAAAAACTCCAAAATATCAGCAGCTTACAAAATAGAAACATGTTTCTACTCATATAAAGTTCAGGCATTAGTGGTTAGGGGTGGGGTAGTTTGTTTAGGGAGTGGGAAGGAAGCTCTGCCCGCTGTAGCTCCAGGCAGATGGAGGCTCTGTTATCTACATCGTGTGGTTTCTGAGATTGCTCTGAGTGTCAAGAAAGAGGGCATGAAGAATTATATGGGTGTTTTGTATGGGCTAATCCTGGAAGTGATATACTGTATATCCTTTGTGCTCAAATTCCATTGGCCGCAGTTGAATGGCTTTATTCTATTGGCCACATAAATGTAAGGGGGTCTTGGACTTGTATATGCCTACTGTCTGGGCAATTAGTTCCCAGCAACAGCTTTAAAACCATAGATGGGAAAATGAGTCTTTGATTTAAAACCAGTGGTCTGCGCCACACTTACCTGGAGTTATCTTGGTATAGATCATTCAAAATCTGTTAGTGTAAAGACAATGCTTTCCTTTGTTGACACATCACTTTTTATTGTCTGAACAGTGGAGATCCATTGAAAAACACTAAATATAATTATCTTTGATGGGGAAATTGGTTTTTAATGTTCCCAGAGCCACTGTTATCAAATAATATCAAACAGTTAAAATATTATTTTATTGAATTGTAGAACTTCAGAACTAGAAGGAAATTGGGAGAATGACCAGTCCAACACATTTTCTAACAGAGTCACATGTTGTATATTATGCAGTTAGACTGTAAATTTTGTTGAGTGCAGGAATATATGAAATCTGTCTTTTTCTTGTGCCTAAATGAAACCCACAGAAAAAGCTAGCCACTTAATGAGTCATGTTAACTGTTTCAAGCTTCTAAACTATTAGACATATCCTCACTCTGACGTGAAGTGTGCAAAGAGACAATGATAATTTTGCAGCTTGTCCCATGTGCCAGTATTATTTGATTTATATGCTGTACCTGCCTCCTGTGATGCTGTGTGAATTCATAAATCTGAGTAAAAGAACAGGGACCCATAACTCAAAGAGGATGAGTTGGGCTAAACCCTGAGGCTGAGAATGTACTGCAGAACTGGAGCTCTGTTCCCTCATGAATACCCATGGGTATCAAAGTTGCTGAAGGTTAGCATTCATCATAAAGGGTCCCAGTCAAGGTACATAGCAGGATTCCAAGAATAGTTTTTTGGTTTTTGGTTTTTTTTTGTCTTCAAACTTTTGTGTAGTCCACATAACATTTTTTTTGTTGTTTTTGCCTTTTTAAAAATAAGGTAAACTTGATGCAATGTAGTGTTCTACTAATGTATACCTCTGCATCATGCACACCTACTTGTCAGTGCCTACTGTATGCAGATGTTGTCCGATACAGGTATTATGGGCAGATAAAAAATTATAAGGCCCATAGTATAAGCTCTCAAACTTATCGTCTAGCAAAGGATATGACAGAGCTCATAAAAAACAATGACAACATATGGGCATTATATGAAAAGGCTTGTAGGGATATAAAACACTCGGTAGTACAGAAATTCAGAAGAAAAAGAGTTCCCTGAGGATGAAGTAGTGAAGGACCATCTAATATAGGTAAGATAAGTAATAAACGCATCCTGCAACCAAGCTGCTTTATATTCATAAAAGCTTTTGGAGTAGCCAAGTCCTATCACTTCTCCAATCTTTGGTCTGCCTTTACTTTGTACTTATTATAATGAGGTCTGTATCTCAGTGTTTAGTAAACCTTATACTAAAATTACAAGATTTTGGTCAGATATTTAGGGTTTTAAAATTAACTAATTAATGATGGAAGTACAGACATTTAGTTTTATTCTGTCACAGACAGTAACCTCATCTCTGCCCAACCACAAACGGATGCTCTGGGTTTTAGTATATGAAGGTTAGGCATGCCCTTAATTGGTTCATTCAACAAGTAATTTGAACATGAAATATTCAGTAAGCTGTAATTCTGTGTCAAGCACTATTCGGGTGGAAGGAGCACAACACTGAGAAGGATAGAGAAGTCAGGATGGCCAAACAGTCTAAGGCACTGTGTTGAGAAGGATAGAGACCCAGCCCTCACCATCTTGAGACTTACGGTCTGTGAAGTAGACAGATATTTCCATCAGCAATGACATGGAATGACAGTAAGTAGGAGGAGGAAGAAAGCACAGCGAGTGTTCCTTCAAAACTATTTAGCAAAGATTCTGACTTAGTCTCCTGGAAGTCAGGAGAGACTACATTAAAGTGAAAACATAAACGATATAAAGGAAGTGGTCAACTGAAGAAGATTAAGTGGAATTGTGTCCTAGGCTGAGAAAACAAGAAGAAAAGGCAAATGTGATTTTGCCAGTTTTAGGAGGCTCTGTGAAGTAGCCTTCTCCTACCTAAAAGTAAGGAGATGATATAATCCAGCAGTTTTCAAAGTGTAGGCAGAGAGTCTGCAAGGACAAAATTATTTTCATAATAATACCAGGGTTTATTTGTTTTTTTTTTTCCCACTCTCATTTTCTCATGAGAGTGTTCCAGAAGCTACATAACACGTGATATCCCAACAGATTGAATCTCGAAGCAAACCTGAGAATCCAGCTGTCTTCTATTAGGCCAGACATTAAAGAGATTTCCAGAAATGTAAAACAGTGTCACCTTCTGCCTAGTTGGTTTTAGAAAATAGAGTTTGTAAAAATATGTTATTTATGTAAGCATATAATGCATTTATTTTTATTTCTAAGTGAATTAATAAATACATATTTTTTAAATGTCTCAGTTTTAATTTAAACATGTAAATGCTGAGAGATATAATCCACATAAACAAAGCTATTTTGGGTGGGTCCTAATTAATTTTTAATAGGGTTAAGTAGTTGAGACCAAAAAGCTTGAGAACCACTAATTTAATCTCTTGCTCAAAATGGGGACATTTTGAGAGTGAAAGGAGATACTCTTTTTTTTTTTTTTTTTTTTGAGATACTCTTAATAATTATACCAGAGAACAAAGTGACATTACATCCCAGCTTACCTAGGACAATCTTAGTTTATATATATTTTCCTAGTATATATTATTAATAGATTTTAGTTTCACTGTCAAAATATCCTGGTTTGGAAGATCAGCTGTATGGTCACCCTACCTATGGGACTAATTAATGATGGCCTTGTCTTACACCCGCCTAAGCTTGCTATCAAAGAGAGCTCCAGAGCATGAACTTTGGTGGGGAACTATATATAAGGGATCTTGTGGGAGCAAATATGCCTATCACAGACAGACTGGTGGAAAGAAGCAAGGGCAAACTTTATGTTTGTTGTTTTGTTTTATCTCAGAGTATGGCATTATGGGTTTAGACATCTTGAGTCTGAGAAGAGCACTGTTAATCTGTGTTTTAGAGGAACAGATTTTTAGAGTATCCTGCACCAACTCTAGTAGTTACCTGGACATCTGAAGAATAAAATCTTTCCTTTGAAGCAACTTCAGCCTTTGAGAGAATGTTGAGAGGAATGAATAATTCCTGTGCTGCATTTTATGGCAGGTCACTCCCAAGTATGGATGCTTGTTATGAAAACTGGAGAAATTTACATACTCAAATTGAAATAAGGTCATTGCCCGAACAGAATCCTTCAGGCATTAAAAACAAAACAAAACAAAACAAAACAAAAAAACACCTGCCTAAAGCACCAGAAGCAAAAGGTATTGTGTTGAATATTTCCCCTCTTTCCCAAAGGTTGAGATAGCTAACATTTACAGAACAACAGTGCACCAATCTGTAATGAAGTACATCACTGAATCACAACTAAAGATTTTGAGGTCAGGTACATCCTTTGGAATATCTGCCAACCAATAACATGGATACGTTATGGATTCTCTTTGAGTATTTTAAGAAACAATAGAAACATTACAAGCAGAATGGAAAACAAGAGAGAGAGAAAAAAAAGAAAAAACAGCCAGGGAGAGAGAGAAAAAAAAAAAAATGAGAGGGCAAGAGAGCCAGCGATAGGCTTACGTGAGCATACATCTTGTTTCCTGGGCACATCAAGGGCTTCTAGCCAAGGACTGTGATGTTATTCTAGACAATTTTACTGACATAAAATAAGGAGTCTAAATTATGATGAAATCAGAACCAGAAGCCAACCACTAGGGAAGCCATTAACAATTTAACATGAGGGAGTGTGGATTCTACTTGTCAAAGAGAATATTAGAAGACTGTTTGATATAAAATGCAACTATCACAGCACTGAGGGTTGGGTACCTCCTTGAACTCCTTGCCTTACAAAGTTAAACACAGACCTGGGGGTTTCACAAGGACAGCGTATCATGCCAAAGCAAAAAATCACATCAACCGAATAGGATGCAGGTTTGATTGGATACCTGTCTATCAAGTAGTTGTTTGGCAAAGGCCAAGACCACAGGGAACAGTAAGAGGTGAAAGTGGACCTGAGGAAAAATTCAGAGTTCTTTTTTAAATTTTTATTGAGGTATAATTGACACACAACATTATGTTAGAAGAGAATTCTAAATCTAAGACACATTGAGTCAAATTTTAGCTTGGTTGTTTCCTGTCTGTGTGATCTTGATACAGTTTTATCCTCTAGAATCATAATGAACTTCATCTTAAAATGAGACTAATAATATCTACCTCATAAGAATGATGTCGGAATTAATGAACAACAACAAAAAAGGTACCTAGCTCAGTGCCTGGAGGGAGTGGGAACTCATTAGAAATTACCCATCTATCCTTATTTTTCACCCAACCTTAATATTGAGGTCTCTTTCTCCTTTTCTTCCTTCTCCATCTTGTTTTTCTTTTTTTTTCCTGTTCTTTTAAGACAATTTTATTTTGATATAATTATAGATTTACAGAAAAGTTGCATAGTACAAAGAGATCCTGCATAACCCTCACCTAGTTTCTCTTTTTTTCTTTTTTAAATTCATTTTTCTTCAGTTGGTTTATTTGAATGCATGTTCTCAGCTATCTTAAAAATAGATTGTACTCTAGTATAATGTAGTATCACTCACTTCACTTGTACCTTCTTCATCCCTTCATTACACAACTGATAAACGTTAAATGATTACCCTGGAGTAGAACAATGTTAAATTATCTGGGGCTGAGTATGATTATTGACTTTCTTTTTGGATGCAGAAAACTTTGGAATAATCTAGCCTATAACTTAGGGGGAAGACAGTCCGGTGGAGGCAAAAGAAAAAGTTGATAAAACCCCTATGCCAGTCTGATGGTGCAGTTATTATGTGTATTTGCATATATATTTATAGATGTATATTATATATATTTATATATGTGCCCTAACATCTAACAGTATGTCTGGTGGTTCTAATAATTGGTAAATCCTTTCAAAGATGTGATGGTTAGGTTATAAGGTTTAAAAGGCCCAGGATAGAAGGTTTAGTTTAAGGGTATATCCACAAGGACTTTATGTAGTGTCCTGATGTACCCTCAAGGCCCTGGGTAATAGAAGGAGGAACTGAGCTTCTTTAGTTTCATCTCCCATCTCATCTCCTTCCTGGGTCTCTTTTGTCTTTGCTTGCAAACGTTATCTCCATAATCCTTCTACTGTTCTCATGGAGGTTTTTCGCCTAATAGTGTTTCCACCTGAGAACGTTCAATGCTCTGAACCAGCCACAATAGCCTTGCTAATTTTCACCAGTAGCAAGTACTCTTCCCTTGATACTGTGTTTAAGCTACATGTCAGGGGAAGAAAATGAGTTCAAATGTAGGAATTCACGTAGACCGTTATAGATAACTAACTTAATGCTTTTTTCCTCCCTGGGTCAGTTACATTTTAAGAGAAGAAGCCTCACAGTTAAAAAAAAAAAATACTGTCATACCCAAGAGTGGCCTGTAATGTTGGAAGTTTAGGCACTGTGGCAGGGAGAAGGAAAAGAGCTCTGAAAGCATAACCTTTCTTGGTCCTTCTCCAACAGAGGGCTGCTGGAGACGCTGAAAAAGTATCCAACTTTTCCTGATAGTTTGAAACCTCTTCAATTCACTACATTCAAGATAGCAGAGGTAATAATATTTATGAATAAAGAAAAACATGCTATGAGAGGGTAGGAGGGGACTAGGAAATGACAAAAAGGAGGATTGGGTGCCAACCGAAGGGACTGTCAGGTCATTTGGAGAAGGTGCTATTATCACACTATCTCAACATGAAAATTAAAACTGTCTGTGTTGGTGTCATGAATCCAGTGCCGTTTAAGCTTCCAAGATCCAAACCAGTGTAACGCAAAAACTCACCTAAAGCAATTTTGAGAAGAATCTTGCTTAGTCCACTACAAGCTCTTCCTTTAGCTGTAGACCTAGGCATAACAGTTTTGGAAACAAGAAATAATGAAGTGCAATGCTAAAGAGTGGAAAATGAAGAACGATTTGAAGGTGTGAAAGGATTTGGAAAAAGATAAAATGTAGTGACAGAAGTTTATTTCATTCCCATCATGAGATTTGGCAATGGGTAGATTGCTTCTTGCCTTCAGTTACCAAGGCCACAAACCATTATTTTCAGAGGCTCATTGCCCTGTATGTGCATCAAAATTTGATGGAAAGATAAAGGGGTTGTGAGTGAAAAATTGCCTGGCTGTTCCTCTTAATAGATTTTCTTTTTCTTTTTCTTTTGGAGAGGATATCTTAAAGAAGGAAATACTCATAAAATAATAATAGTAATAATAATAATAACATTAATCATCATCATCAAATCTTTGTTAGAAAACTGTGCTCAAATCAGATCCCTCCACCCTTTATCTTCCCGTTCTCCATCTTCACTGACATAAAGAACATGTACGAAATACTGATAATTCTCTGGAAGTACTCCTGGCTTGCCCACCAGTGAAACTTTTATTAAAATTTTAATAGACACGTAAAAAGAAGTAAGCTTACCGACAGAACAAATTCACCAGATGAACTATACAGTTCACAGACAATGCAATTTAAATTACATAATGAAATTGCAAACAATGGAGTAAATTAAATGAGAAAAAATATATTCTGAGATATTAACCAAGGAGGCTCACAAATCAAGCTTAGGTTTTCTTGGAGACAAGATGAATGCACTTGTATGTGGATAGTATAATTTTCCATTTCTTCCTCTGATATCACTCTAACTGGCTTTTCAAATGCACTGACAATGCAGTTTTTACTGGAGAGGGATTCAGAATGGGAATTCCTTCTGCTAACCACTAATAAGCAATGCTAGCAAGAATATATGATATTTTTAAGATTTTGTGCATAGTGCATGAGATTAGCTGAGAGTTTATTATTCTAATATGGTTGTGCAAACCCAATTCAGTGTTAGTTCAATAGGGACTGTACTTTGCTGGGAGGTATGCATTTGTTCCTATTACACTGCACGTGCAGCAAATTTTCAGGCTTTCATTTGGCTCTCACATTTGGTACTGCAGGCAAAATGCCATTAGGCAAAGGTAAGAGGAAAAGGCAGACAGAGAAGCCATGAGACCCTGGTCCAGCCTCTGACTTCCGCTCAGGAGGTACAGTTACAGCCAAATTATGCTATCAGGATTGTTCATTTCCTACATGATCTGAGCTTTATGCTCCACGAGGAGAAAGAGAGGTGACTGAATGGCTTGAGGTACAACCTCCCCATTGACTGCATACTGACAGTGCTATTTATTACTTAGACCCTCATCTCAGAGCTGAGATGTGCAAGAGTGCTCCGTGTGTCTGAGCCAAATGCTATTTCAAATGCCACATTTGGCTTTTATTTCTTTAAATGTGATCAGATTACTATTTAAAATATTATTTCTCATTCTGTTTGTGTCTGTCTCTTCCCGATGCCTCCAGTGAAAAGTTTCTTATCTATTTTGACAAAAATTTAAACCAAATTGACTCTGCCATAGAAAAATGGACACTGAATCTTGAAGGGTTAAACAAGCTTCAGAAAGGCTGAGATTTTTCTCTCCATAGAAACTGCATGCTTGAACGATTCCTAAGCTGTTAGGGTTACCATGGTAATTATTATTCTTAAATGGAGAGGTTTATTTGTGAAGCAAAAAGACCAACAAACTTGTTGCCTGTATCTCTAAATCAGAACTACTTGCAGCCATCTTTAAGGAGGAGTGAACATGTTTTTGGAAGAATTGAATAATGCAGATCAATCTTTATCAGAAAGTGTGACAGGCTTGCACAAAAGAAAGGTGGAATGTGGATATATTAGGGATATTTACTGAAGCCCCATTTATTGGATGGGCTTTACCATTTTTACCTCTTGAAGGTAAGCTGAGGATATAAACAACCTCAGAATCAACTGTATTTTAGGGGAATCAGTTTGTTAGAGCATCTGATAGATTGTTTATGTATGGCTGATCATAATGGTCTTGAGGTCAATTCATTTTAATGCAAAAATGGCTCTAAGAGCTTAAATTAACTATTTAAAAATTTTTTTCAAATCCTGAAGTCATGGCCTGGTGAACCTATTTCTCCTGACTTTAGGGGAAAGAAACCTGACTGTCCATAACAACAGAGTTCATAGCCGACTTTAGCAATGTAGAGCACTTCTGCAAAGTGTAAGAGTGGTGTTCTGAGTTGGGAAGGCTCAATACCCTTCACAAGTGTACAGGCTACTCTGTGTAAGAACAATACTATCTCACAAATTTGGGACAAATTGTATAAGTCTAAAATTAACTCTGTGCTCTCTCTGTTACACTCAGTTTGACCTTAAAATCAGACATAAAGATTTGAAAGCAGTCTGGAAGTTCCTGATGGACAGGTGTATCCCTGTGCTCTCTACCTGCCTTTACTGTACCTGCCTTTACTCTTGCCCTTATCAGCGTGTAACTGTGACTCTCTTGTCGGTCACTCCTGGTAGATGCTGGGCCTCAGAGCCTAAGGAAGAGGAGGCAGGAGATGGAGCATGAACCCAGAGTCAGGATGCCTGTGTTCAAGCCCATTATCATTTGCCCTCCATGTGACTTTGGTAAGTTTCTGAATCTCTCTGGATCCAGTTTACCATCTACAAAATAAGTATGATAAGAAGACCACCTTCATAGGGTTGTTGTTAGAATTAGATGAGTTAATACCTGTAAAGCTCAGAATCACTCAGAACAGCTCCTGGCACAGAGAACATGTTACGGGAGTGCTAGTAGCTTCTCAAGGGATATTGTCTCTTTATTATTGTATTCTCAGTGCCTATTCTCAGATTAGTTGCTTAATAGAGGTTTCTTGAAGTAATGACTGGATGAGCCTTTGATTCACTTAAGCGACCCTTTTGTACCTTCTGCCATGATTGGTCACCTTGCTTCTCAGTGAGAACTTCCGGTGACCAGGACTCATGGCATAGCAGCCCATTCTGTTGTTGGAAAGCTCTGCTCAGGAACTCTGTTGTCTTCCTGGTACCTCTCTTCTATGGGCAAAGGAAGCTTGAGCAGGCTGCCTTCTGGGGAAAATGTGTCTCTTTAAGCCTGCATGTCCTGACTATAAAAAGCCTGTGGTGTTGGGCAGGGGGAGTGTTGGTTTCTCTCTTCCACACGTCAGTGGTCAAGCTGCATATGCCTGACTGTAGTCAACAATGAGAGGTGAGTTGTAAGATTGTTTTTTTGAAGAGAGATGGTTATTTCACTTGGCAATTTGATCTCTAAACAAGGCATCTTGCCTACTTTATGGAGTTATTGTTCACTACCCCATTTCACAAGAGGTATTCGGAGAAGACTTCCTTGACATTTTTAAGCTACTGGGATGCGTTTTAATTTGCTTCTAGAGTATTTAATCTATAAGACATACCAGGCTGAATAATTTATGTAACAAAACAATGACAACAAGGTCAAAGCAGAAGTATGACTTTACAGTGGGGAATATTCATGACATGATGCTATTTGAGATATGCTTCTTGAATATTAAAGAGTTTTTCTTAATGTTGTGTTCCAATTAAACAAGTGGAAAGGTATAAGAAAGAAAATTGGATTCATTTTGAATTGAGCAAATTCTAGTGTAGCAGTCATCATATTTCTAATTGAAAAATGTCAACCACTGTCTGTCCACATAAAGTTTAGAGATGGTAGCTGGGGGTGTTTTCTCTTGTGACCTAGTTGTGATATAAACCGTAGAGTACCAGAAATTCTGCATCAATAGATCAGATACTCATAATCTGATTTATTCAGTGATGTATAACCTCAATTATTTATTTTCGGTTGCATTTCAACTTAAAAGGAGAAAACCAAAGCAACAGAGTTTGCTGCTTAAGGTAATTATAAGATGGCTTATAGATGGGGTTCTGACAAGATCTAACTCTGTTCTTCCTTTTCTAGCACAGTAGGATTTATGCTCTGAAAGGGATAATGGCTTCTTATGTACAGTGGACAAAAATTAGATCATCTCCTGCATAGTGTAGAGAGGATTAGGGAATGAAAAACCGGTTGAATGTTTGCTGACCTCTGTCATCAATTAATGCTGTGGTCTGGGGCTAACCACGTTGATACTGATATTTAACATTTATTAAGGACTCATTGTATTAGCTAATTCATTCCTGCACTTTTAATAAACAAGCCAAGAATCTTAGTGCCTTAATGTAAATAAAGACTTGTTCCTTGCTTACGTCAAATCAGAAGGGACCCGTTCTCATTCCAGTTAGTGCCTCTGCCATCTTCTAGGGCCTCAAAATCCTCCAATGCATCCCTTGCTGGCAGAATGATGAGAGAAGCAGATGAGAGGAAGAATGTTACAGAAGTTAGAGGGGGCCAGGCCTGGAACTGGTGTTTATCACTCTGCCCATTTTCTTATATACAGAACTCACTCACATAGCCATACCTGTCTGCAGCCACAGCTGGGAAATATGGTAAAGCACGTGCCAAGGAAGAGAGGGCACAGGTGGTGTTGAGTAACTGCAGCTAGGCTCCACCACACTGTGATTAGCTCTCTAAATATTTCACTTAATTCTCACAATAACTTTTTCTTTTAATTAATTAATTAATTTTGGGCTGAGTTGGATCTTTGTTGCCTCACGCAGGCTTTCTCTAGTTGCTGAGAGTGGAGGCTACTCTTTGTTGTGGTGCACTGGCTTCTCATTGCGGTGGCTTCTCTTGTTGTGAAGCACGGGCTCTAGGCGCGCAGGCTCAGTAGCTGAGGCTTGCAGGCTCAGTAGTTGTGGCGCATGGGCTTAGTTGCTCCACGGCACGTGGGATCTTCCCGGACCACGGCTCAAACCAGTGTCCCTTGCATCGGCAGGCGGATCCTTAACCACTGTGCCACCAGGGAAGCCCTCACAATAACTTTTTGAAGATTAAGAAACTTGAGTTTAGAATGGTGGAGCTGGACTCATTCTTTTGTCTTAGTCTGTGCTCTAAGCCCCTATGCTTTGTTGCCTCCTTGTCTTTTGAAAATCTCTAATAATTTTCTTCACTTTCATTATGAAAATGATAGTATTTGCAATCCTTGTTATATCTCATGAGATACTGGAAAATTGTGAACATGTCCAGACTTGCCTGCTTTCTGTTATATAGATAAACTGAGCATCTTTTTGTGGATAACTCATTGACTTGCATAGTATCTGCCATCTCCTCCTACCCTGTGCAGCAATTCTCTCCCCCTTTTTTTGGCATCATAACATCTTCCCCCTCTACTGGATCATTCTCATCAACATACAATTGTTACCATTTCTCCAGTCTTGAAGATAAAAACACCTGACTCCACATAGCTAATTAGGTATTGCCTCATTTCTCTGTTCTTTACAGCAAAATATTTTGAGTGGTGTATATTTGCCATTTCCAATTTTCCTCTGTTTCTTCCTGAATTCCCTCCAGTCAGGCACCTCCATCACTGCAGCAAAACTGATCTTGGTAAATTCACCAATGGCTTCTTTGTTGCCAAATCCAATCAATTCTTGTTCTTCATCTTATTAGACCTATCAGTATCATTTGACATTATATTATCTCCCTCCTCCTTGAAAGTCTTTCTTTACTTGGTTTCCAAGACACCAGCACTTACCTGGTTTTCTTTCCACTTTGCTGGATAGCATTTATGTGTTTGTTTCCTTAGTTCCTCTTCATCCCTCTAGCCTGCTAAATAGAGAATTACTTCAGGGCTTAATCCTTAGATTAACTTTATTTTCTCTCTTTACACTCACTCCCTTGATGAGCTCATCCAGTTTGATAGCTTCAAATACATACCATCTAGAAGCTGAAGGTTTCCAGTCCTGATTCCCTGATAGAGAGTTCTCCAAATTTGTATCACTACCTGAATGCATGATCAGTATACCTCAAGGTAAAAATGCCCCAAATTAAAGGTCTCACTCCTCCATCCTAACTATCCTGATTCAAGCCACCACCATCTCTCATTTGGATTATCATAGTATCTTCCTCAACAATCTCTTTGCCTCTTCTCTTACTTAATTCCTACAGTCTAAAATGATCCTCTTAAAATCGAAGTCAGATTGTATCACTCCTATGGGCCAGCCATCTAATGTTCTTCCTTCTTAGAATTGAAACCAAGGCCCTTGTAACGGCCCAAGAGGCTTTTCAAGATCTGATTCTCCCATTATTGCTATGACCTTATCTCTTAGTTTTTTACCCCCTCCCTTCAGCCCACTCTCGTTGCCCTGGCCTCCTTGCTATTTCTTGACCTTTTCAGTCATTTTCCCCACCTTGGGGCCTTTGTACTTGTTCTTCTCTCTCTTTGGAATACTCCTCCCATACTTATTTTCATGTCTCAGTCCTCAGCTTGCTTAGTTCTTTGCTCAAACATACCTTTTCACTGAGGCTAATTAGCAGTATCCCATGTGTTGGTTTAAATGAGCTTCTGTTCATTTCAGCATTTACCCTATTTAAATTTTAACTGCCTGTCATGGCTACCCCAATACATCTCTTTTGGATAATTCAGTTTCTATAGGCAAAATGCTGTGAGTGTCTCAGATTTTGACTCCCTTCTCTGCAGAAACAGTATCTGAGTTCATGGGAAAGAAGACTATACGACCTTGTAGAAGTAACAGAGGTTGACCCCCTAACCTGGTGCTGCTCATGAGATATGTTATTGTCTGTGCCCACTGAGGAGCTGTAACTTTGTCTAGTACATGGGACAGTGTTGTGAAAGGTAACAGAATATGCCACCTCATATATACCTCTTTGGCATAGGGGTTATTTTGAGCTGATTATTCTGAGAAACAGCAGACACTGAAGAAGCTCTGAGAACAGAATAGAAGTTACCCTTTCATAAGGGATATTTACATTTATAAAGGGAATCTCCATTTGTACAGGTGTCTCCCTTTTCGTACCAGCAAGAGAAGGATAGCTCTAAATCACAAAAGAATCTTATCAATGGAAAAGGCACCAACTTAAATCTGCATAGCAAACGTTATTCTTGTTTACCATACTTTCCCTGGTCACTTCCCCGTAAATGACGTCCCAACATCTTTCTTTCTTTTATCTGTCTTTAGCTGAAGATAAAAATATTTAAGCTGATGGTTTGAACCACCTTAGGGAGTTACTCATTTTTCCCTGGAAATCTCCACCTGTACACGATGTATAAAATGTTCATAAACTTCTATTTGCTTTTCTCTTGTTAATCTTTCTTTTGTTATAGGGGCTTCAGCCAAAAACTCAGAAGGGTAGAGGAAAATTATTTTTCCTCCACTATAGTTACCATCCACCAATGACATCTGAGGATAGTCAGCTCTTGACCTGTATTGGTCAGGGCCTAATGACCCCAGCATGCTTCTATAACCTTTTCTATTCTCTTGTGGCCTCCACAAACCCCTCTGAGGCTCTTCCATGTCGTCTGTCTGGAACAAGGGCACAAGGCTTAGCCTATCTGCCTCATAGACTCTGCCACAGAATCACCTCACCACTTTCCCCCACATGCTCATCAGTTGGGCCCAGAACAGGTCCCCTGACTCTTGACTTAAAGTCCACACCACCTAGAAGCCATGTTTGACACAGGTATTTAAAACTGGACTCTCTCTCCATTTTACCTCTGTACTCTTCTCTCTTTACTATACTGAGACATGTAAGGTTGCCATATGCAGCAGTAATGCTCTTAAGTCCCAAACAGGGAGCAGGGCAAGAGGCTCTCTTTCCAAGGAAAACTGGAAAGGGAAAATCAGAACATACATATAACTATGATGATGTCATAGGACATATGACTATGTCCTTTCTTCTATGTCCATTTTTGTCCCAGAACCATTGCACTAGAAAAGGTAGTTTGTCCCCTTCCTTTTGCCTTTTGCTGAATGCAGGGTTGTTCCCCTGATATTGTACTGCTTATTGAGATGGCATCTGCCTCTCCCCTTTCCCTGAGATTATAACGGTAGCCAGGGAGTGTGGAGTAAATCAAGTTTATCAAATAACAACAACTAATCATCGGGTATTTCAAATATACCCAAGATACACACTGTGCATTTTTTAACGCAAGTTTCATTAATTCCCACCATCCAAATTAAAAGAAAACTTAGTTCATAATTTGGGATTCTGAGATAAACTTCAAGTTTAGGAGAGACGGAACCAGTTTTTCACTGAGAGATACAGCAAAAGGGTTGGAAGAGAGCATGTGAAGTGTAGTTCTTAGAGCAGGTAATTGGAGGAGCAGAAAGTGAGGCACTGGCAGGACTAGTGCAATCATTTTACTACCTGTAGAATCACACAGGGCCCAGCACTCAGAAGAAACTTGGTTTAATACTCTGTGGTAGCTGCCTGGATGTTCTTAATAATTTTTTTTAACAAGATGTCCTGCATTTTCATTTTTCACTGACTCTCTGGGTACTGGACATACATTCTTACACTTTAGAGCACTTGAACATAGAAACTAGTGTTTGCTTCTTGTCTGAAGGCTGGGGACTCACTAGCATACACCACTGAGTAGGGCATGAAGGAGCAGTAGAAGCAAAATTTGCCACCCCCAAGGTCTCTTTGGGATGTGTCATTTTGAAAGTCAAGGCCCAAAAGACGACTCAGGAAGAAACTTTGACCTTCCCCTTAACTGCCTAAAAGAATTTAGTTAGAGGACTTGTTCCAGGAAGGGAGCTATCACTGTGGATAACTATAGTATGAACTAGGTGGGATAGACAGGGAAGAACCTAGCAAAGTCTGTTAAAATTTCTCTGTGTTCCATTGTCTCTGCATGTCCCAGTATATATTTGTTTACCAAACATTTGCTTTTCCACCTTCATATGAATTGCCTTCCACCCCTTTAAAGTCCCAAACTACCACCCCCAACATCCTCTTTTGTCTTTAGCTGAAGATAGTTTTTAAGGTGAGAGTTTCAGCCATTTTGGTGAGTTATTCATTTTTCTGGGTCTCTCCTATGTATACATATTATTCAACTTTTGTTTGATTTTCTCCTGTTAATCTGTCTCACGTCAATTTAATTCTTAGATCAGCCAGAAGAACCTAGAAGTGTAAGGGAAAATTTCTTCCTCCTCAATAGGAGGTACTGTTCCCAAAAAAGAATGGGGGGAAATGCCTCCTCCAGTTACCTCTTGGCTCTCAGAATTTAAAGAGGAGGTCAATAAAGAGGACAAAGTCATGTGGCTGACTTACTGGAGGTTTTCTCATGTCATAAGATGTACACACAGTGATGAGAATAGGGCATGGCTCACCTTTGAGAGGCGATAGTCATTAAATGGATCTAGGCCAAGATTGAGATGCCCCGTTACCACCAGTGTTATTAATGCAAGTAGAATTCTTCCTCCTTTGCTGCCCTTGCTTCTGGAGGAATGAGCACAAGTAAGTCTGCTTAAGGGTTTTAGGCTCAGACAGAGACAAGGGGAAACTCAGAAAGGAGGAACATGGATTGTAATCATTGACTAAAAAAGTGATTATAATTCAAATTGACTGAATACTTATTCAGAAAAAAACAAGATATTCAGAACTCAATTGTATGACAGAAACTATCAGTTTAGATGAATGTTTACTTGGGAATTGACCAAATAAGTAAAATATCTCATCTCAGCAACTTGGGTGTTCAGGGGTCATAACAGTATTGTACAGTTTGGAGAATAAAGTCAGTTCATATCACATGTGTCTGTGTAGAGAATTGTCAGTTCCACCAGTTACAAACAGACACATGACTAGTAAGTAGTACATAAAAGTAAGTAGTACATATATACAGCACATGCTGTATATATACATATATTTCCTCTTGATACTTTGAAACACATTGGCAGATCCACATTCTCCATGAATACTTGAGAGTTTAAGTTAATGACAATAAAGTTGATCAATACCTGATTTCTCTGCTGGCAGATACTGCTTGCCAGGGATAGGGACCCCACAGAGAATGAGAGTAATCTCATTGGGGTTTTTCAGTCAAATATTGTTTATTTAGTATCATACTGACCCCTGACATCCTAAATACACGAAATAATCTCCAGATTGATGGATGGCAGCACTTTAGGTCTGCTGGAAAAGCAGAAGACAATTCATCCTTCTTGTCACAATAAGGCAAATAGCCCATGAGACAAACTGAAGACCACCGTAGCTTTAAACAAGAAAGGCATTGATAGAGGGAAAGCTAATGCTGAAAGAGAATCCTAGAGATACTGAGATGGAGTCAAAGAGCTATCAGTCAAACATAGAAAACTACAGATGAGAACCTGTGGGACTAGAGATAACAAGAACAGCAGGAGGAGAGAGAGGAAAACATATAAAGAGAAGAAAAAAAAACAATAAAAAGAAGATACATAAAAGGGAATGAAAAACCAATAGAAGATGCCAGAATTTTTGACAGTGAGGGGTAGGATCTGAAAAAACTTCTGAAGGAAGCGACGGAGCTTCCCTGTGGGGCACCATCCTTGACAGTGAGATATTAACCTAGAGGGATATCTGTACAACACCAAGGCCAACAGAAATAAAAGACACAGAATAAACAAAATGCATGCACTAGGTTGCATGTGTACACTCAGAAACACTCTATTTTAGCTATTTCAAAGAGAAGGTAGTTGGAAAAGCTGCATGTTTTAGAAAATGTAATCAAAAGAATTTTTTTGTTTGTTTTGGTTGTTATTGTTATTTTTCTTTCGTTTTTTTCTTTTGGCATGGCAGTCAGACCCCATTAGGTAAGGCTGCATTTAAGAACCATTTTAAAATAGAATTTTTAAATTCTATTTCTCTATTTATTTTCTTCTATCCATCCTCTTCTCTCTTTTATTTTAGAAGCTTTTGGCATTGAAAGTGTTTTTGCCTTTGATTACTGATTACTCAGTAGCACTCACAGACTAAGCTGCAGGTCTTAGTTTGGGGGAAACAGAGTAACTTCTTTCAGAGAACGGATATGCAGTTTAATTGAGCTTCATGTTTTCCCCTGCATTTTGATTTCATCTATCCATTCCCGTTCATTAAAAATCACATGCCCATGATAAAACCTGGGTCTGTTGCCTTGTCTAGCTAAGTATCAGGAGTTCATTATTTACTTCGTATTGTGTAAATTCTAATCAGATACCAGAGAATCTTGGTTCTGTACCATGTTGTCTCCTCAGGCATAATGCCCTACAATTTTTAACACCACAGAACAACTCCACAACAGAGCTGATTCCCTTGGATTCTTCCTCAGCCAATGCAGATAACATTTTGAATAAGATAAGGCTCCATTTATTTTTAGCAGTTTGCTTATTTATTTACTTTCATGGTGGAGCCAGATAAGAGACTGGCTGAGTTCACACCCAGTGGTGAGCATATTGGGTGACCCGTTAATGCTGGTGACTGAGCTCTAGCTCAGGCCCACAGGCAGTTCTGTTCAGATTTATGGCAAGACATGGTGATGGATAATATAAATTTTTATTCATACGAAAGCAGATGAATGCATCCCATGTAAAAAATAAATTGCAGATAGGCTAATTTAAGACTAATCAGAGGGCTTCCCTGGTGGCGCAGTGGTTGAGAGTCCGCCTGCCGATGCAGGGGACGTGGGTTCGTGCCCCGGTCCGGGAAGATCCCACATGCCGCGGAGCGGCTGGGCCCGTGAGCCATGGCCACTGAACCTGTGCGTCTGGAGCCTGTGCTCCACAATGGGAGAGGCCACAACAGTGAGAGGCCCACGTACTGCAAAAAAAAAAAAAAAAAAAAAAAGACTAATCAGAAACAGTCATTTACTCTGGGTGGGAATAATGCCTGAGAAGGGCCTGATAAGTCTCTGATCCTTTGACATATAGATAGCACAATAGAGATGGAGATAAGCGTGTTCCTCACCCATATATAACCCCCTGATATGATCCCTAATGCGTTGTGAATTCATTGTGGGTTTTTAGGCAGGTGGAAGACATTAATCAATGCAAAAGAAACTTTGCAGTGGTTTCCACTTGGAAGTATCAATCAAGTCGCAACTGTGCTTTAGCTCAGATGGTCTGATAAAACTTGCTGAGACAAAGTTTGCCAGAAGGAAAAAAAAAAAAAAGTCATACTGTGGAGGTCTTAGGGGATTTCAAAGCACACTGAATCAGATTATCTTCTGATTTGATATTTTTCTTTAGTTCAGTGTAGCTTACAAAGTCACCAGTTCTTACATCAAGGGGGATTCATACATTTGGGAGATTGATTCAGATATTTTGTTCCCCCCAAAAGTGATTGTTAAAATACATGATGTAGTGGCTAGACGTCCAAGATCAAGGTGTTGGCAGGTTTTGTTTTCCTTGGGGTCCCTCTCTTTGGCTTGCAGATGGCCACTTTCTCTCTATGTCCTCACATAGACTTTTCTCTGTGCTTGTGCATTTCCTGGTGTCTCTCCTTCTTCTTATAGGGACACTAGTCATATTGGATTAGTGCCCCACACTAACAGCCTCATTTTAACTTAATTACCCCTTTAAAGACCTTATCTCCAAATATGATTATATACTGAAGTGTTGGGGTCTAGGACTTCAACATACGAATTTGGGAGGGGCATCATTCAGCCCATAATATTCTGCCCACTGGATCCCCCAAAATTCATGTCCTTCTCACAGGGAAAATACATTTGAAAATAAACTGATGAAGAGATTTTGAATCAGCTAACATATAGAAGTCTGAGATGACTCTTTGCATTCCCAAGGGGATCTGTAGTTTGAATTCTCTGGCTATGCAATAAAATGAGGATACTTTGGTTTGGGAAAAAGAGGAACACAGAAGTAAAGAAGGTGCCATTTGGGTGCCACTCTCAGGAATGGTTGCCTCTGTCTTTAGAATAAAATCAGAATTGGAAATCATTTTACTGATCATTTAGGACAGTCCCTTCACGTTTAGATGGGGAAACAAAAAGGTGTGAAATGGCCAAAGGAACTCAGCTATTTCTGTAGCCATGTTTGGTTTAGAATGTGGATTTCCTGATCCCTGAACTAGGATACCTCTATATAATCATGGACCCTAGAGGGAAAACTATTCTCTCTTAGAGTGGCATATGTGGCTGGGGAGACAGCATCCATCTTCAGTGAGACACTGCTGAGAGAATGTGGCTTCCTGATGGTCCCAGAATGTATATATTGGAGATACAATATCTAATAGGTGTTCCTTTTTAAATTTATCTTTTTGTTTGTTATTGTTGCTAATAGTGCTTAAAAGTGGAGAATACTGGGATATCTCATATGTTTCCCAACTTTCTCAGTAGCAGCTTAGACAATATTACAAAATGCCTTCCTCTTCCCCCTTTGTGCTAACAGTGCCCATAGTGTGGCATGCCATATATTTCACTATATTATAAACTTTTTATGGGCAAGTGTCTTATTTTTATCCTTTGAGCCCTAGCAAAGAGCTACCCACTCAGGTGTTTAATATATGCATATGTGTATTTACTTAATATATATGTATATTATTTACTTAATATACATATATGTTGGTGTACATACATGCATGCATATGTACATTTATGTGTGTGGCGGTGTGTGTGTACCTGAGTGTGTGGCCCCTTGTGGCTCTAATGACTAACTGCTCAATAGAGGAATAAGGTTGCTTTCAAAGCAATAGTCCTGGAGAGGAGACTATTAACTCTTCAAGTGTTGGTGGGAAAACCAAGGCAAAGGGTTGGTTCAGTTGGGGAAGATATGTGTGAACAGATAACCTTGTTGGGTGCACTACACTAGGAGAGGGGTCATCCATGGGCATATATAGTATTTGGTCCTTGCTCACCTTGCCCTTGACTTCACTCCCAGTGGCTTCTGGATGTATAGTGACATTGCAGGGTAACACAGGTTCGTCCATGAATCTTTCCTTAAACCCTCAGGGAGAATTAATTACTTCTTCCTCTGTACTCCTAAAGCAATTAGTTTCTGATTCTACCACAGCCATTGTAATGTATTATAAATGTCTGTCTCCCATTAAACTTTGAGTTGCCTAAATGCATGGATTATGTCTTAGCTAGCTTTATATCCTTAGTGCTGCTCATGTAAGAGATGAATAAATGAAGGATAAATGCCAGAATTTGACTACACTCGCCAACTATCTGTCTGTCTGTCTATCTATCTGTCTATCTATCCATCTACACTGTTCTAAGTACTTTAGAGATATTAACTTATTCAATTCTCCTAATAGCATTCTTCTGCAGAGAAAGAACCTGAAGTTCAAAGACATTAAATAAATAACTTACTCAAGGCCACATACCTGAAAAGACAGAGCAAAGAATTCACACATCAAGTGTGGCTACAGGGTCCCTCCTCTAACTAAGCTCACTGTGCTGTGCCTATCCTGGCCTGGACATTCAACACTGGGGCAATCTTCCTTAAAGATGTTAAGAGATTAGGGCTAGTACTAATGGGAAGCAGGACGAATCATTTTTTTTTTTTTTTTTGCGGTACGCGGGCCTCTCACTGCTGTGGCCTCTCCCGTTGCGCAGGCTCAGCGGCCATGGCTCACGGGCCCAGCCGCTCCGCAGCATGTGGGATCTTCCCGGACCGGGGCACGAACCCGTGTCCCCTGCATCGGCAGGTGGACTCTCAACCACTACGCCACCAGGGAAGCCCCAAATCATTTTGACTAGGAATAATAGGAATGTCTGTAGCAAGAGGCTTCTGTTGGCAGTTGGGAAATCACAGGGCTTCTCTTTGGAAAGCCACAGGGAAGGGATAGACTAATGCAAAAATGGTATTTGGGAACTGAAGCTACAGAGTTTGAAGGATGCAGGCCTCTTCTCCTTCCATCAGTGTTTAGGTATAATAGAGGTGGTTTTCTCTGTCTTATGAAAGTGGTTGTACTTTGACCTGTTCTCCCCTCTGAGGAAATAACTAAGACAAAGGCTCATTAATTTTAAGGGATTATAAATGAATATTATATCTTTATTATTGCTGTTTATTCATAAAATGAGCCTACACTCCACAAATAACTTCAGCAAATATTTTCGGAGGCTGCCGGAAGTTTTGCTCTTGGCTGGTCTTGTGGTTCACCACATATAATAGAAGGTCAAAAATGCTGAGACCTCTGAGGTGTCAACCGATCCATTTTTTTTACAAACCTCTCATTGAATTATAAGCAGATATCCCAGTCAGGCCACACAACAACCCCCAAATTGTCTGCTTCTCATTACAAACTTAGAAAGGCAGAGAGCAAATTTACAGTTCCTATGTTGAATCCATTGTTAAACCCACAGGAATGTGTGACTTAAAAGCCCATTTGGTGCCTGGGAGAAGCATGGTGAACAGTTACATTTGACATTACTCATGTCCTTCGGGGAAATGCTCTTGTTCTTGCTGAAGTAAAGTTCCTGGAGGGAACACTTTGCATTATGTATTCTTTCCCACTCACTCTGATTACTTTTCTTGACGTTCCCTCGGGTTCTTCCAAACTAGACACAGTCTCTAAATTCTGAGTGATGCTCTTCACTTCTAATACATGTGCTGTTCCAGCCTCACTGCCCTAGTCATTCCCAAATTTAGAGGAATTTAGAGGGGAGTGATACAGGTTGCTTGTTGGTAGGCTGTAAGGAAACAGCTAAAAGAAAATTCATAGGTTCAGGTCAAAGCAACTAATTGGTTGCAAGAACTCTAACCTCCCATATAGGTGAGTCTCCATACTCATGTTACTTAAACCCAAGACAGCCTCTTAAAATCAAGTGCTTAAGAAAGTGTGCTTCTCTAAACATATTATTCACATGACTCTCAGAGTATCTAAAGCCTGGAGGAAAAATTCTCCATCTCAGACCTGCAGATTTACTCTTCCAATTTTTTTTTCTTTCCTCTTTATTTATCTTTGTTTTTCCTTCTCGGTCTTTATCTCCTCGTTTCCCCAGAGGACATGAGTAATGTCAAATGTCTCATTTCTTTGCTTTTTTTCTCCCTCTCTATCTCTCTGTTTCTTTCTCTCTTTTTTCTGCATCTGCAGGCCTTTCCAGTGCTGTCAAATAGAAGTTTCCATGGTGCTGGGAATGTTCTCTGTGTGCACGGTCCAATGCAGTAGCCACCAGCTCCATGTGGCTGCTGAGAACTTGAAATGTGGCTGTGGTGGCTGAGGAAGGGAACTTCAATTAAAATAAATTTAAATCAATTTAAATTTGAATAGCCACATGTGGCTAATAGGTATCAAATTAGCCAGTGCAGCTTTAGACCAATTATTTATCTCTGACATTATTCACATGTTGGTGAATGAGAGTTGATACCCTCTTTAGCTACTCTCTTCTTTTCTTTTTTTCAAAATCACTTATCACCAGGGAAAGTTGGTCCAGCTTATGAAGTTTGTTTGCATCTCCGCCAAACCCTTCCCCTCAACTTTAGCGGGCTTTCAGGGCAAGAGAGCACTTAGTACCTTTTCTGAAGACAGAATGTTTGTCTCTGGTTGCCTGGAAACCAGATATTCTCCAGCTAGGGATGCAGAGCACCCTGGTGTGATTGGAGGTTCAGATAAGGCTCATTTGCAAGGCATGGGAGCAGGTGTGTTTGAAAATTTCATGAGAGAGGGTAGAGGTCAGCAACCTTTTTGGCCATCTTCAGAAATCAGCAATGTTGGTACAAGGGTCTTGAGCCAGGGAGGCATGAAGACAAGGCAAAGGAGTGAAAAAAGAGATGTGGGGAAGGAGAAGGAAGATAAAAAAGGAAAGGACAGAGTCAGAATATTCATGTTCAGAGTGAGACTGTTACTCACAGTGATCTCAGTTGCAGTTCTGCCTCTGGCTATCTACACCTAGAAAGCCAGGCCCTCTTACCAGAAAACCTGTACTTGAATCAGCCACAGATGCTGTGTCTCAAAATTTGGCACGAGCCTGTGGGCGATTGTGCTTGGGGGGGGGGGCAGTCTGTTAATTCTGTTTATACTTTTCCAGTCTATCTGAATTCAACTCCAAGTGAGTTTATTTATTTATTTATTTATTTTTTATTTTTATTTATTTATTTATAGCTGTGTTGGGTCTTCGTTTCTGTGCGAGGGCTTTCTCCAGTTATGGCAAGCGGGGGCCACTCTTCATCGCGGTGCGTGGGCCTCTCACTATCGCGGCCTCTCTTGTTGCGGAGCACAGACTCCAGACGCACAGGCTCAGTAGTTGTGGCTCACGGGCCCAGTTGCTCCGCGGCATGTGGGATCTTCCCAGACCAGGGCTCGAACCCGTGTCCCCTGCATTGGCAGGCAGATTCTCAACCACTGCACCACCAGGGAAGCCCTCTGCGCCACCAGGGAAGCCTTCCAAGTGAGTTCAATAACACCCTAGATAGACTGGCTACTATTTTGTGCCCTTCTTTTTCTTATCTTCCCCTTTATTTCTGGTTACCTTTTTTTCTCTTTTTCTTTTTTTTTAGCTTGACAAATGTGTCCTCAGTCCCTAGTGGACCTTTTGTTTTGGTCAGCATCTATTCTAATTAGTAGAGGGAGAATATGAAATGACATTTTAAGACCAGGACACTAATAAAAGCAAAGACATTTCTTGTAAGTCTAAAATTCTGCTAAATCACAGATTTTTTTTTTTTCCTGAGCAGTTTGCTTGCAGTCCTGGAACCATGTTCCTCATATCTGGGAAATCTAATTCACATTGACTTCTTGTATTTGCTACATTTTATATTGACTGGCTTTGCTGTATTTTAAATGTATTTGTGTCCAGACTTGTGGGACTTTAGCTACAGCCATTTTCTACATTATTAAGAGGGTTGTTTTGAGTGGCCCCTGTGAATAAACCTAATTTTCCCCTCTGATTAGTGCTTAACTTGAAATTGTTTGTGCAATGATGAAATCTTTCTTGAGTTTCACTTCCAGATTCCCAGAGGTTGCTGTTGATTACATAAATGCTTTCAGGGTGATTATGTGGGCAAAATTGTATATTAGGTAGTTTTGGTGCTTTCTGTAAGAAATTGTGTTGCTTAGAAAGAAAAGCTGTTGGGTTGGATTTTGAGGTTTTAGGTACTTTACAATTACATGATCATTCCTTCTATTTACCGCAGAAATATACCCTGTATCTGCAGGCCCATAATTTTGTCATCCAGCCTTTGATTGGCGATTCACTTTTTTTGAGACTCCACATTCCATAGCAGGAAGATTATTCTATATACACATCAGGCTTTTCAGTATATAGTTTCCTGTATTTCTCTTTTTAACTCCTACCTTTGATGTTTATAATAAATGTCTTGAGGGGAATAAAGTAAGATATTCATACTATTCCCCAAATCTGACCTAGACATCATACCACATGACTTCCTATGGGCCAGTGCTTGTGCCTATTAGTTTTTGTACATGTACTCTGACCCCTGACTGTATAACTTGGTTTTTGCCTCACAGGTTCACAGCTGGAGAGGAATTTGACCTCAGGATGAATCATACCTTGAGTTTCACCCTTACCTGATTTAGATGATATTAAATGAGATTTTAGACTTAGAGTTGATGCTGGAATGGGTTAAGATTTGAGGGGGTGTTGGGTGTGATGAATATATTTGCATGTGATAAGAATATTGAGGGCCAAAGGCAAAGTATTATGGATTGAATTATGTCTACGTCAAATTCATATGTTGAAGTCCTACTCTCCAGCACTTCAAAATACTACCTTATTTGGAGATAGAGTCTTTACAGAGGTAATCAAGTTAAAATGAGGTTATTAGGGTTGTCTGTAGTCCAATAGGACATGTGGACCATGTGGACTTGAAGACAGTCATCTAGTTGCCAAGGAGAGAGTGTTGGAGCAGACCCTTCAGTCACAGCCCTCAGAAGGACCTACCAACATTTTGACTTTGCACTTCTAGGCTCCAGAATGGTGAGGAAATACGTTTCTGTTGTCTAAGCCACACAGTTTGTTATGGCAGCCTATAGCAAACTAACATGGGAGGCCAGGCCCCAACCTGGTCAGACTGCAACATAGAACAGACAAATGGCATATAAGACTCAGTCACCACTCCAGACATTTTCTAGATATGCACGTTTCCTGTGTCCCTTTTTTCCCTTGTCTTAAGTTTTTCTAATTTCTCTTATTCTCTATAAATCCCAAAGAATTACCAACAGCCAGTCCAAGGGTTATATCCATAAATTTTCAGTAATGTCAGATGTTATCATCACATTTAAGAGATATTAAAAGTTATTTTTACTATTACTAAAAATATCAATTAATATTTATTGACCGCCTGCCATGTTCCAGGTAATATATTGAGATATCAACTTCTTCAGTCATTACAACATTATATAAGGTAGTAGGTATTATTATTTCCTTCATCTTAGAACGGAGAAGACTGAAGCAGGAGGTTCAACAACTTGACCAAGCCCGTGCAACTACAGTTGACCCTTGAACAACCTGGGTTTGAACTGCAAGGGTCCACTTTATATGGGTATTTTTTTCAATAGTAAATACTGCACCTGATCCACAGTTGGTTCTGCAGATGTGGAATCTGACAGAGAAGAACCATGGATTTGGAGGGCCACATAATTTATATGCGGATTTTCCACTGCTTGGGGTTCAGCACCCCTACCCCCCTGTGTTGTTCAAGGGTCAGCTGTAGTTAGTGGCAGAGCTAAGAATCATGAGCATTTGTATGGTCTTAAGTCTCTACTCAGAGGATCCAATTCTAAGACTGAGAAAAAAGAATCAAGGTAAGAGTTAAGTAGAGAGGCTATGGAGAGGCAGTCACTTTTACATACTCAGAAGGCATCCCTTAAGAAACAATTTACTTCACTTTAAATATTTCCAATTTTTCCCACTGAAGACTTTTCCAACAGGAAAACCTTAGCACGGGTCATCATTGCAGCAATTCACATTTCAAGGCACAAACAGACCAAAAGCAGTTGCTGCATCAGCTCAAAGGAGTATTCTTCCATAATCAATTAAATTCATTGCACTTGATTATTCAATTCCTGCCAAGTAACAATTTAAAAAACCTGTTCACAACAATTTGTTTTACAATTTCCAGGATCCCTAAAATGACCTCCTGAGGACCTGGAAGTTTTAAAGACTTTTCCAGTGTTGCCTGAGGACAGTATGGCAGTAAAGCAAACAAACAAAAGCCCACTTAGATTTTAATGATATCTGTGTGAAATATATGCTCTTCATTCATCAAGATTTAGTGTACACATTATAGCTGTTATCATGGGACATAGTTTTTGCTGTAAATAAATAAAAGACTTTGAAGACCACAGAACTGGACTACTACTGTGGCTCCACCATGCTGTTGCTGTGTGTACCTTAGCAAGTTACCTCCTGTACTGTCTCTGAATGTCAGTGACCTAATCTTTAAATGGAGAAGGCACTGCTTATCTCACAGGTACGTGTAAGAATTAAATAGAATGGTGAGCATAGAGCATCTGGCACATTATTGAGATCATTAATTTTTACTTCCATTCCACCTTTTCTTTGCTCTCATTCCATCAAGTGCCCAGCATGGTTCTTTGCCCTTATCTCAGCTTGCCAAGGCTTGACAAGCAGAACCATGGTAACAGCTACACAAGTTGTCTAAGGCTTGACTCAGAACCACTTTGAAGTCAATTCCTAGTTTGCACCTTTTTTGGGTGGAGGAGGTAAAGAATACACAGGTAATATGATTTCTGGCCTCCAACTGCACAAAGGTGTTCAGGAGATTTCAGGAGAGACAAAATATTTTCCACATTTTTCCTGGAGCCAAGGTAATTATCACCATAGTCTCCACTTTGTGTGTGTGTGTGTTTTAAGTTTACTCTCTGTAGCTATTTCCTTTCTAGGGCCTTGGATTTATTTTTGAGTCTCTGATCTGACCTTCCTCCTTGGATGGGCCCTTGTCTACACTCAACTTTTTCAGTCAGTTAAAATTCTGTAGGCCATCAACAATTGGCAGATGCCAGAGGGCAAAATCCTGCTTCAGTTTTCACATCTCTCTGGATTCTCCCTTTAAGATTTCTGCTATCTAAGGATTTCTTTTAATTTCTTGCTATCAAATCAATGAATTAAAATTATTTAAAAAAATATTTTCTTCCACATTTTTTAGCTACTCTCTACCATCTTTTATATTTTGGGGAATAGAATTCCAGTCCTACAGATTATTTCTAACTCTTTCTAAATATAATGCCAAGGAAATCCCCTGTCCACTCAGTCTGACGTAACAAAATACCATAGACTGAATGGCTCTAAGAACAGAAATTTGTTTCCTCACAGTCCTAGAGGCTGGAAGTCTGAGATCAAGATAACAACATGGTTGGTTTTGGGCGAGGCCTACCCCCTTGAGATGTAGATGGTGCCTTCTCACTGTGTGCCCACATGATCTCTTCTTTGTGGGAGCATGAGTTGGAGGGGGTGGCAACTGGGGAGAGAGAGAGGGAGAAAGGGCTTTCTTATAAGGGTACTAACCCCATCATGACCTCATCTAACCCTAATTGCCCCCAGTGGCCCCATCTTCAAATGCCATTAGGGCTTCAGCATATGAATATTGAAGGGACACAAACATTCAGTCCATAATATCCCCTTTCTGAGCCTCAACTAATGGCTTCATGCTACAGGATTTAATATCACACAGACCTGCCTGATCTTGAATTTCAGCATCTATACTATGAGTATAATCTAACTTTAAGCATATTGTAAAAAGACCAAATATAATACCAGATATAAAACAGAGATCACACTACCTAGCATAGTAGGAACTTAACAGATAGACCTTCCTTTCCCCCTTGCTTCCACAACCTCTGCCCCCAGAGTGCTGTGTGTAACCAATGTCCAACACCAAGTTCTGTTCAGAGGTGCAGGAGGTGGTGCAGCGTGACCCTGATTACGCCATGTCATCAAGAGTTTTCATCATTTGTATCACTAAAAAGGGATAGAGGTGGGTGCAATAGCACAAAATAAATAAAGACAATTATACATTTCTACTGAGAAAACAAGCAAAAACAAACAAAAAAAAGAGATGACACCTGGATACTTTCTCTTTTAAACTCACACTGGAGCAAAAAGTTGTAAGTTGAAGGCATCCAGATGGTGAGCTTGAGAAAGCAGAAATTAATCACCTATTTGTACTACAGTTTGAGGATTTAAAGATCTTTGGGGAAGATGTTCAAAAGCTTCACTCCAATTAACCTTACCCTATTAAGAGTGCCCATCCACAGATCAGAAGCCAAAGAATGGATTTCAAGGGTGAGAGAGAAAGCTCAGGGAACATGCCTGACCTCTGCAGTCATTTCCCCAGAATGGAGGAACCTCCAGAGAGAAAAACGAAGCAGCTCTGACAGACAGGATGGATCAACGTGCATCTAGGATACAGTATAATTCTTCTCAGAAAATGTTGAAATGGGGACAACCTTCTGATTTAATTTTAAAGGCTATTTTGAACTGTGTGACCCTGTTCTGAATTTGATCTGATAACTGAAATGGATTTCATGTGTCAGTGATGTAGTCTAGGCAGAATCCTAACCTAGACCATTTAGAACCCATTTCTTCCCCTGACACTTTTTTCCCTTGTGTAAAAAGGGGGAAAAAAAGAAAATGGTATTTGGTATTTCTTCTTGTGGATAGTCATCAACTAAAAAGTGTGGTGATTCTGGTGGAACCTCTGAGAATTAAGAGATTTTAATAGTCCTAAAATATTGCCAAGAAGTATTATTTTACAATGTCTTAGTGACCTTTCTGGCTAAATTGAGGAGACAAGCACATTTTTTCTTATTCAGGAGAAGTGGAAAACTTTCATTAACAGACCAAGAAAATGAGGAAGAAGGAAGAACAGAGGGGAGAGAAAACAGGAGTATAAACCACAAAGACCATGTCTGACTCAAAATTTCATTTTGTGAGCTCTCTGTGGAAAACCCCTGAAGATTTCATCCCACCTCATAGGGCCCTTTCCCAGGTGCTGATCCTCCTATTTTTACTATTAAATTTTAAAACTAAGCAGTATCTTTTGCCAAAATTAATAACTATTGGGAAAGAAAATGAAAGGATTTGACCCCTCTCAATATTTCATTTTAGTAGTACCTCCCCAACTGAGATTGTGAATACTCAAATCTACAGAATTTGTAATTAGTCACAAACAAAATCCCTCCTAGTAGGTGGTATGTGCCTCTTTCCAAGTTTCTGTCTTCTAGGAAGGATGTCATCACTCCTACTGTCTTTAAAATTTCCAGTTGGTTTGGCCAGATAGTAATACACACACACACACACACACACACAGTATTAGGTAGAGTTAGGCAAAAAATCATCTTGATTTATTTAGGTCCTCTGGTAATAATTGTATGTGTTTATTGGGTACAAGGCAGCTATTTTATTTACATTTATTGCAAATAATTATTTTAAAAAGCAATTGTGTTTTCATGAAACTAAGTGGATTTAGCAGCATGACAGAAAAGAATAGCAGTATAACAGATCTGCTTAAGAGAGCAAAAGAAATTGCCAGGTGCTCAGTAGGTTAGTACTGAAATATTAAGAAAGGGAATAGCTCAACATGGCAGTGAGGGATATGGATACATCCCTCATTCAAACTGCAACTGATTTTCCATGGAAACAACTGCTTTAGCTCACTTGATATGGGGATGGAAATGCTGCTAATGCTGAACAAGTCTCCACTCCCATGAAAGTTTTAAGGAAAAACCAATATCAATTAAGTTCTCTGAAAATAGAAATTTACTTGCCTATGTACAAGCTGATTGATAAAAAGACATGTGGAGAGCATGTACCTTCTTCTGAAATTACTTTAAAATTTATGCCTCCTTGTCATAATCCTGCAGAATAGATTGAAAGAGAGAAAATGGAACGAGAATGACACCATTGAAAGGAAAACCAGTAATGATCTCCCACAAACGAAACAATTATTCTTGGGCTATTTTTAGAATTCACTAAGATTTCTTTCATAAGAATATATTATTCCCTCAAGTTTGCTTTTATTTACAAATGCCTCTGACAAAACAGTTATTCAAGTCCATATTTCAGATGTTTTTCTCTCCTACATTAGCTGGAGGCTTAATAGGTGGCCCATGTACTCGACAGTGGGGCTTGAAAACATTCTAAGTGAAGAAAGGAATCTTACAATTGGTTTATATGGTATATGATTGAGTATGTTATGCCTTTTTTTAAAAAAAATGAAGAACATTTGTAACTTTGCATCAGAGTGTCTCTGAAGTATCAAATCACTGAAAGTTGATGAGAATAGGGAGGAAGAGCACAAAAATAACTGCATATTTGCTGAGAAACAAAATGTTTTTCTTTCTGGTCTTTCAAACTGAGTGTTGCTTTAAGGGGTATCTCATACAAGAAAATATTCTGCTTTATGTTCAGAAGTTATTCATGAAAGGAGGCTTCAAGGTTTGGGTATTTTCTGCCAGAGGGATGTATAGACTTTTTACTAAAACTATTCAAGTTTCATATAGAATATTGATATGGAAAAGCATACAACTATAAGCCCCTTCAGCGGTTTTGTATGCTTTTCTACTTGAACTTAAATATTTTGCAGAAAGTGAGGCAAAGCCAGGACCATTTTGGAAGATGTTCCTTAAGTTGCAAGAAGAGACAATACCCAGCATAGCAGATTTTTCTTCTCAGCTCTAAACAAAGAAATCCAGCCAAATTCTCATCCCATGTCTACCATGAAGCTATAATTATGGCCCTGTGGCCAATGCATGTGCCTCTGGATATCTTACTATATAGCACAAAATGTTAAACATCTGGGGTAATGCAAAACACTGGACTGGGAGGTAGAAAATGCATATCCTACTAGTGATTCTTCTAATACTAGCTATGAGATTTGGGGCAAATCACTTAATTTTCTGTGTCTCATTTTACTTTGAAAATGGAGAGGTTATTGTAGAAGATCTTCAGAGTCCCTTCTAGCTCTACCATAGTGGATTCTGTAAAGCAGAAGAAAAAAGAAAAACAGAAGGACATTTACATTTGTCTCTCAGTCTATCGTGATGTATATAATCCTAAATGGGGAATACGAAATTCAGGCTTTTTTTCTCTCAAATTTTATTTTCCTAAATATTTTTTATATTCATATTAGGCTCTTTTATTTTTTTTAAACTCTTACATTTATATAATCATACAGAATTAAGGTCAAACAAGCTGATGCTCTGTATTCTATCATGCAGGTCAGCTTCCATCATGGAAGATAATAACTATCCAAGTTTTAAGTTATTCATTTTCTCTCTGTAAGAAATTAATTAACAAACTACACAGATAGTTAGGGGGAGAACCTTTTAGGCAGAGGGAACTACAAGTACAAAGACACAGAGATGGGTGTGTGCTCAGTATATTTGAGGAAAGGTAAAGTGGTAAGTTTGGGAAAGAATGTTTGTGGAAATAAAGTTGGGGGAGGGCAAGGACTGGGTCATATATGTATTTGTAGCTCGTGGCAAAGGTTTTGGTTTTAACCCTAAGCCATTAGAGTGTCATACTATATGCTTGACTTACATTTTAAAGGAATACCTCTGGCTGCTGTGTCAAGAATAGATGTTAGGGAGCAACAATGGAAGTCCACAAACCTATGAAGAGACTATTGTTGTATTTAGAAAAATGATCATTGCTTGGCTTAGAACTGTAGTGATGGAGGTAGCAAGAAATAATCAGATTCAGGATACATATTGAAGGTCAATCCTTCAAAGAGAGAAGAGAAAAACAAATTTTAAGCTGCTCTAAACTAGGAAGTGTCTCAAACTGGGCAGAAACCTGTTGAATGAGGCATGGAGACTCAGTCATCTTTGGACACTTGGCCAAGTGCTCTTTCCTGATGAACATCTAAAACGTTCCCTTTTAATGTTCTTCAGTCCATTTTTCCCTCCTACAACTCATAGTATTCTTACTATGTCAATTGGTAAGAAAATTGGAAAACAGAAATGTTATTTGAAATAGCAAAGATGTATTTAGACCAGTATATTCCAGAATAATCAGTGGAAGTGATATAGTGGAAGTGTAGAGTATTCTGGTAAATGGCTGGAGAAGAGGAAGTACTGCATCCTTTTTGAGATTCAGAGTGAATCTTATTCTATTCTTATTTGTTCTTATTCTGTTATTCCTTTAGTGGCTCCAAGAAGTATTGTACTATTGGTAAAGAAGCAAGTCATTTGTTAAACCTAATTTTATGCTAACATATGTAGTCAAAAGTCCCTATTTCATATGGTTCCCTTTATCATCCTAAAGAAGTAGAGCTACATAGGACAGATACTGAAAAGCTTGGGCTTAGAAAATGTTATTGTGTAATAATCTGTATTACAAATATTTTTGGTGTTTTTGGACATCAACATATGGCTCATAGTGAGAAAATTTGCATATTGGTGACAGGATAAAGTGAAAAAACCTTATAATATTGACATTGACTCAAGGTTTATAACAATCATGAAATGCAAAGTATACTGTAACAAAGTAACAAACTAAATGCAGTGTAATATCTTTTGCAAAAAATACTGCATTACTTTTGAAGCAATGCATATTTTGAAGTACATTAAAATAAAAAACTTATTATGCAAATATAGATGCTCCCTAAAATTAATGTAGCTCAATTACATCATTAGATGTCAGAAAGGCATTTGAAAGGGTAGGGCGGAAATAATTCTTTCGAATGTCACATAAATTTTCTTCACAGCTAATCTCTGAAAAGAGGAAAAAATTCTCTCTACTCAGGCATAGAATAGAAGCATTAACAATGGAAAGGTCAGTGCATAATGATGCAAGAGAGAAAAGGCCTGAAGTGCCATATTGATGAAATGAAATGGGGAAAGTTATATAGAAATATTAATCAATCAATCCTTAATTTAAGACCTTTCAGTAACTTGCTGAAATCTTCTTCACTATTTAATATCAAAGAAATGCTAACCAATAAATTTCTTCCATGGGGAGAAAAAACCCAACAGTTGTGTGTTTAGATTCAACACTTCTCTTTCCCTTTAACTTCTCTATATTGTAGATGCTACGTGACAAACTAGTTATCCTAGAAGATATTAGATAGCCATCTCATTTTCAGTAGAACTTATCTCTCTAAGCTTAGAAAATCAAGAGTTGATTATGCAAATTCCACAAAGGAAAATTATGTATTCATTAAAATTCATGTTTGGAAAGATATAGGAAAATGGTCACAATAAAATGGTAAGTAAATTTGCAGGATATAGAACTTTGTGCATAGTATGATCCACACACTGTGGAAAATAAGTACACCTGCATACATGCAAAGACCAGAAGAAATTATATTAAGAGAAAAATTGTAGTTATCTCTGATTGATGAAATGCATTTAGAAAATGCATTTTTGTTAGCTTTACTTATTTTACAAGTGTGGTGGTATTTAAGACTTGCAGTGATATAGCAGGCATTAGCAATAAGAGTTTTTCTCTTCTTGACCTTATTCTTACCAACTAATTTACCTGTTAACTATTTCACTTGCTTTATTAACTTATATATGTATCGTAAAGGCCAGTAGGAGCTGGAAGGAAAAGAAAAATGAAGAAGCAGAAAAGGTTAAGTTATCATTGTATAGAATCAAACCCTTAGAAAGATACTTGGAAGGACAGTGTATTTGACTGCCTATGAAACTTATTCTAAATATTTACATAAAGATTTCATGAGACATATGGAGTACATTTAGGTAAAGATAAGAGGAAGAAAGTCACATTAATTCACTAGTTCACTCACTAATTTTTAAAATTTATTCAGCAAACATTCATGAGCACCAAATAAATGCCATGCACTGGAGAGTGACTGATGAATAAGATATGATACCTGCTTTCAAGGAATTCATGTTTGATCTTTGGATATAGACAAATAAATATGAAGAATATATCATTAATATAGATATGCACCAGACAAATTGGTAAAACAATGTATAAAGTCATCTCAGCTGCTTGAGGGTATCCTGAGTTTGAGCTGGGTCCTGAAGACCCATTAGGAGTTCACAAAATTGATGATGGGAGGAAGGAGTTTTCTGGTAGAAGGTTGTGCATGTGAAAAGTCTCAAGAATTGTAAAAGAACATGGAACTGTTAAGTGGTTTAAAATTTGGCTGGAATGTAGGTGCAGTTGGTAGAGTCTACAGCGATGAAATTGTGCAAGGAGGTAGAAACTAGATGAAGGTTTTCACATCATGTTGAGTTATTGGAGTTTATCTCATAGGCAGTGGGGTGTCACTGAACAAATGTGAGCAGCATACAGAGGATTTGCACTTCAGAAGGCTCATCATGGTGGCAGTGTGAAAGCCAGACTGAAGAGGACAGAGATGAGTAAGGAAGAGCAGAATATCACAGTATTTTAGTAAACAGATAATGAAGGTCCAATCTATGACAGTTAGGGGAGAATGGAAGGAGAAGATGCATCAGAGAGGTAAGAGGCAGTGAGTAAGAACATAAAATGAGATTAGTTCAAAATCTATATCCACCACCTGCCTGATAAATGATAGTACATGCTGTGATGTGCCACCCAGATGCCCTCTGCAGGATCCTATTTTCTCAACTGGCAGAAATGTTAGTTGTTGGAAGTTCATAAATGAGTCATTTCCTGGGGATTGACTTCAGCAAAAGGGAGCTGCCTTGCCCAAGGTTATGCTTTTCCTTTCCAGGAGCAACCTGCATTCAGTGACTGTTATATATGGAATACCAACACCCATCCTCCAGGGCTCAATTCAGGAGAATTATAAAGAGCAATCCTAGCTCCAGACCTCCATTATGAATAGTTTAGATCTTAACTTGTAAATATGTCTCAGTTCAGTGTCCCCCTCTGCCCAGGCATGCTTCCCTCACTCCCTCACAGCATCCTTCCACAGATCATTTAGTAAATGTCCTGCATATGCATCTCCATCTCAGAATCTGTTTCCTGGAGAACTTGACCAAAGGCAATTCATGACAAGAGTGGTCCCAGGAATAGATTAAAAAGTGGGATTTGGAGAGTGGATCAGCCACAGTTTGGCAACGGGCTACCCATTATTGGTGGTAGGTGGAACTGTTGTAACCCTTGACATGAGTCACAGTCAGCTCAGACTGCTATAACATAGAACCGTAGACTAGTGGCTAGAAATTGTTTGCGTACAGTTCTGTAAGCTGGAAGTCTGAGCTCAGGATGCCAGCATGGTCAAGTTCTGATGAGGGCTGTCTTCTGGGTTGCAAACGGCCGACTTCTCATTGTATCCTCAAATGGCAGAGATCAGAGAGAGAAGGCAAGTTCTCTTGTGACTCTTAAAAAACATCAATCCCATTTCTAAGGAAAACCTTAAAACCCCTTAGCCTCTGAACTTGCAAAAGTGACCCACTCCTCCTTTGCTTGGAGATGATGGAAAGTTATGTGACTTGCAAGGTCGCACACACTATCTCAGGATATATTCCACCTACCTTCTTGGTTTCAGACAATTAACTAGGGTAAAGTCACAATGTAAGCTATCTGAGGAATTCCTGGGCCTGCCATAGGAGGGAAAATCTACAGAACCTAGCTAACATACCAGCAGAAGCCAGGAGAGTATGTGTGGAAGTAATAGCAACAGTTTTCATCACCCAAATGTCTATCAACAGATAAATGGATAAATAAATTGTGGTATATCCAGTCAATGGATTACTGCACAACATTAAAAGAAGAGTAAACTATCAATATGTGTTACAAAATAGATGACTCAAAACAATTATGCTGAATGAAAAAGGGGTACATACTGTATGATTCCATAAATCATAGAAAATCATAACAAATCATAGTTGTTAGAAAATACAAACTAATTTATAGTGATAGAAAGCTGTCTGTGATTTATTGGAGATGGGGGATGAGAGGATGTTCTGGAAGGGTGAGAGAGAGGGATTTCCAAGGGGACATGAGATTTTTGTGGGTGATAAATATGTCTGTTATCTTGATTGTGCTGATGGTTTTATGAGTATACACATATGTCTAATTTGTCGACTTGTACACTTAAAACATGTTCAGTTTATCATATGTCAGTTTTATCTCAATAAAGCAATTGAAACAAACAAAACAAACCAAATGCCTTAAAATTTTACAGGTTTCAGGTCTAGACCAGTCCTCTCTGCACTAGTTGCTATGCCCTGGTCATAGTAGATACTATACAGATTAAAAAACAAAAACAAAGGGGCAGCTCAAATTATCACCTTTACCCGGAAGCCCTCCCTGACCTAGAAGAGGCTCTCTGGCTCCCTCCTCTGACCCCTCTCTGTCATTCCTCTTATTTCTGGGAATTGGAACTCTGGCCCCCTGCCAGGCTCCCTCGCAAGTCTGGGGACTCCTGGAAAGCAAGAACCACCTTAGATTCATCTTGGTATCCCCCGGACCCCACATAGAATCAATCCCTCAGGACTCCTTTTCAACCACTGTTTTTGCGTCTCCACTGAGATATAACTCTGACCTTTCTGATAGCACAGGTGAAAAATCCAGCTAGTGTTCTTTCTCTCTTTTCTAACTAGAACACAGGAGGAGACCCATTAATAAGGCCAGTGTGACGTACCTGGGACTCCTCTTGTTGGGAAGGGGCATCATGGAACCCATTTCTGCTTTCTCAGAAAAGTAGAGAAGTTAGCTTCAACTCCACAAACTGAGCAATGCTGGTCTATCTTTGTGGCCTTCTTGTTTAGTTTTAACCTAATCTCATCATCCGCATTGTCCTATTTGCTCATGTAACCCCAGCCACAAAACCACCTACTTATCAAACTAGATAAATATTCCCGCTCCTCAAAGTCTTTAAATTTTTTCTTTCTTTCGCCTGATGGAACTCCACACACACACACACACACACACACACACACACACACACACACACATATCTTCTGGTATGTTACATTAAGTTCTTGAATTACTGGCCAGGGTGTATCGCATTCTGGAGCTCCTTTCTTCACACTATCAAGGACTACTTCCTTAGTCAAGACAATTTTTGAAAAAAGAAAAGACTCATTAACTGTGCTGACACACCCAATGCTCTTTTTTCCAAAGACTGTCTTATCTCCTGTTCCTTTTAGGGGCTTATATCATATAGGTCGCTGGGATTCATTTTACTTGATTCTCTGTGTGTGTCTGTGTGTGTGTGTGTGGTATTGTGACCATACATGGAGATGGTTGCAGACTGAGGGTGTGGAGATGGAGAAGGAAACAATGGAATCTGAAACTAGATCCCAAGTCTATAACATGTTTGCCAAAATATGTCCCAATTTGTCAACATTTAACTCATATTCCTAATGAAGTGGTCTTAGATTTTAAATATTACATGACCATACTCTGTTCATATCCCTGTTTTCTAAGAGTGTGGCTTTGGAATTATTCTGGGTTTAATTTATTACAATGCCATTTACTAGAAAATACCTTGAGGGAGTATCATACAAACCAATGACGTACTCTGTAAAATGGGATCTCACTTGTGTATATTAAGATCTGATGTGTAAAGCAGAGAGTGTAGTGGCCAGAACATGGAGATGGTTGTTGCTGTATAATTCCTCATATGTTGCTGTAATATACAATTTCCAAGAATATCAGCCATTTTTCAAACTTAAAGTGCTATCTACTTTAAAATTATACACATTATACATTCATACACACATATGTACAACACATTTATATATAGTTAAAATATATTTAACATATATTTATCATAGTATTAGAGATAGACTGTTTGGAATGAATCCTGGTTGTGTTGCTTAAGTTACTTAAACTCTCTGTCCCTCAGTTTTTTTCATCTGTAAAATAAAGCCAATTACAGTACCTCCAATAAAGCTTATATGAGAATTAAACAATGTTGGGCACTTGGTAAAATTATATGTGTTGGTTGTTATAATTCTTACCAATTTATCAAGTGGTGATGCAGTGAATTAAAAAAATTGAATAAAAACAGAATTTAAAAAATAGCAAAGATTAAAGATATCAGCAAATATATGTACCTCCTTTACTTTAACCTAATTTCTACAACAGACGCTCCTCTCTTAATCACAACAGGGGACAGATTTCACAGCCCAGGAGCATAATTACAGAAAACACCAACTCCTGTGGTCACAAAGTTATACTTGGGGCATACTGAGTAACTGCCAATTGAGACCTCAGTGGGTGACTGGGGCATATGGTGATAAAGGATCAGTCAAGAGTACACTGTAATGCTTAACAAATGCCAGCAGCTTTGTGAAATTAAAAATAGAGGTCACTGTGCTGCTCCATCAATAACAAGCAACAAAATCTAATGTATATGTTTTCCTTTGCTGCGCAAAAGCTTTTACGTTTCATTAGGTCCCATTTGTTTATTTTTGTTTTTATTTCCATTTCTCTAGGAGGTGGGTCCAAAGAATCTTGCTGTGATTTATGTCATAGAGTGTTCTATTTCCTCTAAGAGTTTTATAGTGTCTGGCCTTACATTTAGGTCTTTAATCCGTTTTGAGTTTATTTTTGTGTATGGTGTTAGGGAGTGTTCTAATTTCATTCTTTTACATGTAACTGCCCAGTTTTCCCAGTACCACTTATTGAAGGGCTGTCTTTTCTCCATTGTATATTCTTGCCTCCTTTATGAAAAATAAGGTGACCATATGTGCATGGGTTTATCTCTGTGCTTTCTATCCTGTTCCATTGATCTATATTTCTGTTTTTGTGCCGGTACCATACTGCCTTGATTACTGTAGCTTTGCAGTATAGTCTGAAGTCAGGGAGCCTCATTCCTCCAGCTCCATTTTTCTTTCTCAGGATTGCTTTGGCTATTCGGGGTCTTTTGTGTTTCCATACAAATTGTGAAATTTTTTGTTCTAGTTCTGTGAAAAATGCCAGTGGTAGTTTGATAGGGATTGCATTGAATCTGTAGGGTAGTATAGTCATTTTCACAATCAGTCAATCATGCTTTGGGTAGTATAGTCATTTTCACAATGTTGATTCTTTCAATCCAAGAACATGGTATATCTCTGCCTCTGTTTTGTATCATCTTTAATTTCTTTCATCAGTATCTTATTGTTTTCTGCATAGAGGTCTTTTGTCTCCTTAGGTAGGTTTATTCCTAGGTATTTTATTCTTTTTGTTGGAATGGTAAATGGGAGTGTTTCCTTAATTTCTCTTTCAGATTTTTCATCATTAGTGTATAGGAATGCAAGAGATTTCTGTGCATTCATTTTGTATCCTGCTACTTTAACAAATTCATTGATTAGCTCTAGTAGTTTTCTTGTAACATCTTTAGGATTCTCTATGTATAGTACAGTGTCATCTGCAAACAGTGACAGCTTTACTTCTTTTCTGATTTGGATGCCTTTTATTTCTTTTTCTTCTCTGATTGCTGTGGCTAAAACTTCCAAAACTATGTTGAATAATAGTGGTGAGAAAAGGCAACTCTCAGAATGGGAGAAAATATTTGCAAATGAAGCAACTGACAAAGGATTAATCTCCAAAATTTACGAGCAGCTCATTCAGCTCAACATCAAAAAAACAAACAACCCAATCCAAAAATGGGCAGAAGGCCTAAATAGACTTTCTCCAAAGAAGATATACAGATGGCCAACAAACACATGAAAGGATGCTCAACATCACTAATCATTAGAGAAACACAAATCAAAACTACAGTGAGGTATCATCTCACGCCAGTCAGAATGGCCATCATCAAAAAATCTACAAACAATAAATGCTGGAGAGGGTGTGGAGAAAGGGGAACCCTCTTGCACTGTTAGTGAGAATGTAAATTGATACAGTCACTATAGAGAACAGTATGGAGGTTCCTTAAAAAACTACAAATAGAACTACCATACGACCCAGCAATCCCACTACTGGGCATACACTCTGAGAAAACCATAATTCAAAAAGAGTCATGTACCATAATGTTCATTGCAGCTCTATTTACAATAGCCAGGACATGGAAGCAACCTAAGTGTCCATCGACAGATGCATGGTTAAAGAAGATGTGGCACATATATACAATGGAATATTACTCAGCCATAAAAGAAACGAAATTGAGTTGTTTGTAGTGAGGTGGATGGACCTAAGTCTGTCATACAGAGTGAAGTAAGTCAGAAAGAGAAAAACAAGTACCATATGCTAACACATATATATGGAATAAAAAAAAAAGGTTATGAAGAGCCTAGGTGCAGGATAGGAATAAAGGTGCAGACATAGAGAAGGGACTTGAGGACATGGGGAGGAGGAAGGGTAAGCTGGGATGAAGTGAGAGAGTGGCATGGACATACATACACTACCAAATATAAAATAGATAGCTAGTGGGAAGCAGCCGCATAGCACAGGGAGATCAGCTTGGTGCTTTGTGACCACCTAGAGGGGTGTGATAGGGAGGGTGGAAGGGAGATGCAAGAGCGAGGAGATATGGGGATATATGTATATGTATAGTTGATTCACTTTGTTATAAAGCAGAAACTAACTCACCATTGTAAAGCAATTATACTCTAATAAAGATGTTAAAAAAATCCATGCAAGAAAACCTTAAAAAAAAGAATCTAATATATAACTGGATAAATATGTCTCATTGTTTCCCCTCCTTTCCTTCCTTCTGTAATACTATATTGAGAGTCTTTTGAGTACCTATCATGTGTCAGACAATGTGCTAGTTCGTGGGGGAAAAATAAAAACAGACACATCCCTGCCCTCTGAAGCCCACAATTGAGTGGGATTTTCCAGTGGGATTTTCTCTGTGAAGAAAACCTACAGAGTGGGTCTCCTTGTAGGCTGAATGATCCTAGGACATCAGATATTGCAATATACAGAGTTCAGTCTGTTCTGGATAGCATAGCAGTCAATTGTTCTCTGTGCACATTCTCTTATTCTTGGGACTGCCTACCTTTGAGAAATTCTCTCCTAAGATCTTCCACCATATGGTGGAACAGGAGAGGAGATTACATTCTGTCAGTCACCTTGGCTTTCTTCTGTTAAAGGCTTTGGTAGGAATTATTGACTACAGTGGGTTTTGAGAACGGTCCATATGGCAGTGCTCTATTTTCTTCTTTTCTTCTGGGACATAGAATTGGATGTCTGTGAAAATAAAGTCATAAAAGTCAATAGGTTAATTCTTAGGTCAAAGGAACCAATATTCTTTGTTAATTTTAGCCAGGACACGTCTGTTTGAAAAATAGTGCACTAATTGAAGTTTCTTCTGCTTTTCTGTCTCATTTTTGAGAAGTGTCAGTTATAGATCATCAGTGGTCGGGGGAAACAGTAAGAAAAAGGGTTGAAATATTGACTGGAATAAGAGAAAAGAACCAACTCTGTACTGTAACAGATTTATGGATAGATTAGTTAAAAGAGTAGACACCTTTAGGTGCATTCTGCCCCACTGAAACACATGTCCACAGAGCCCAGAGCACCTCTGTGGTGAGTGAATTCCAACCAGACTGCCTCCTGGGGAAGTAGGGCCTATAAGAATAAGCTGGCCTATTCTTATCACAGCTGCTTTAGGATATCATTTAACTTAGACAAGGACTAGTGAAGCACAGTATGGGGAAATACTGGATGTAAAGTGTGCAGCCTAGAGAATTCCCCCTGGATGTCTGAGACCCACCTATGGTCACTGACAGTCTGAAAACTCAGTTCCAGGTTTTCTGACGTCTGGTTACTTTGTTAGTTACACTCCACCCCAGGTTCTTCCTGTAGCATACAGCACAAAGTGTTGGCTCTTCTAGGGAGTTTTGTGGGCTTCTGTGTGTGTGTGTGTGTGTGTGTGTGTGTGTTTGTTTCTATATATATATAAAGAGTATATACACACATACATACACAATTTAAAAAATATTCAATCACTATAAATTGAGTTCAGTGATAAAGTGATGAAAGAGTGAAAGAAACAATTCAAATACTGCTTTGAGGATGAACAACAACATGATTCTTGGATGTCCAGAACCAGCTGTGTATTCCAAACCTATTTCTTCCTTTTTGTCTTCTGGTAGGGACAGTCAGTAATATACATTAGGGTATATAAAAGGGCAAAGAAAGCTCCATAAAAATCCCTTTTGAGGTCTCTTTCCCCACCAGGTTAGAGAGTAATGAAGCCACTAGACTCAGAAACTGTGTCCTTAAACAACATCACAGCTGGGGAAGCAATTTATTATGTTTCCCTCTAGGCAATGGTGTTCACCTTGAGAAATTTAAGACAGACAGTCCTTAAGGAGCGCAGACTCACTCCCCACAGTCTCTTCTCTCCAGAATGTGCCTCATTTTTAAAGTGCCTAGCATTGGTAATGGACAGGCAGCAGTCTTCTGGTGGTAAGCAATTCTCTTTTCATAAAACTATAGAAGAAAGCCAAGGGCAGTGAGTCCCTCTCTGGATAATGTACATTATCTCATTTTTCGTAATGCGCAGTTATGTATTAGTGCCTTCTATATGGTCCTCTTTATGTAGGCAATATTGGGGATGTAGAAAATGTAGATATTGTTCCTAATATCAAGGATTTACTTAAGCCCCCAAATTTTGGGAAACCGAGGCATACCACAGGTAAGTGAAGTAGTCAGTGTTGCTAAGTTAGAAGTGACACTTTTAAAATAAAACGTAACAAGAAAACACCATCAAAAACTTGAGGAGTAAAACTATGTGTTACTAAATAAATATGTAGTATTTTGGTGGTCTGATCAGTTCATCAACACTAAATGTACCTACAAATATTTTGCTGTAAACAGTGACTTGAAATAGGCAGGCAATTGGTGGGGAGATGCCTCCTTAGAAGAATACTCTTTGACATAAATCACAGCAAGATCTTTTTTGACCCACCTCTTTTTTAGAGTAATGGAAATAAAAACAAAAATAAACAAATGGGACCTAATGAAACCTAAAAGCCTTTGCACAGCAAAGGAAACTATAAACAAGATAAAAAGACAACCCTCAGAATGGGAGAAAATATTTTCAAACGAATCAATGGACAAAGGATTAATCTCCAAAATATATAAACAGCTAATGCAGCTCAATATTAAAAAAAACAAACAACCCAATCCAAAAATGGGCAGAAGACCTAAATAGACATATCTCCAAAGAAGACATACAGATGGCCAAGAAGCACATGAAAAGATGCTCAACGTCACTAATTATTAGAGAAATGCAAATCAAAACTACAATGAGGTATCACCTCACACCAGTTAGAATGAGCATCAACAGAAAATCTACAAAAAACAAATGCCGGATAGGGTGTGGAGAAAAGGGAACCCTCTTGCACTGTTGGTGGGAATATAAATTGATACAGCCACTATGGAGAACAGTATGGAGGTTCCTTACAAAACTAAAAATAGAATTACCATATGACCCAGCAATCCCACTACTGGGTATATACCCAAAGAAAACCGTAATTCAGAAAGACACATGCACCCCAATGTTCATTTTAGCACTATTTACAATAGCCAGGTCATGGAAGCAACCTAAATGCCCATCGACAGATGACTGGATACAGAAGACGTGGTATATATATACAATAGAATATTACTCGGCCATGGAAAGGAATGAGATTGGGTCATGTGTAGAGACATGGATGGATCTAGAGACTGTCATACAGAGTGAAGTGGGTCAGAAAGAGAAAAACAAATATCACATATTAACACATATATGGGGAATCTAGAAAAATGGTACAGATGAACTGGTTGCAAATGTATGGACACCAAGGCGGGAAAGCGGGGGTGTGGGGTGGTGGTGGTCATGGTGATGATGGTGGGATGAAATGGGAGATTGGGATTGACATATATACACTAATATGTATAAAATAGATAACTAATAAGAACTTGCTGTATAGATTACTCAGAATGAAGCCACAAAAGAATAAGAGAATGGAAAGAGAGGTTATGTGAACATGGAGGATAAAAGGAGGCTCGACATATGTAGAGGAGTTTCATCACAAGGCAATTGCAAGGTAATATTCCAAGAGAAGAATCTAGCTACACATTTCCCAGAATTGATATTTGAAAAATAAACAGAATTAATACAAAAAAGTCAATACCCAAACCCATTGTGGTGAAACTGCTGAACACTAAAGGCAGAGAGAAAAAAATTCAAAGCAACTAGAGAGAAAAGACAGATGTTTTACAGAAGAACCAGAATTAAATTGACAGAGTATACAGTAGAGGACGAAAAATGACAGACATTTTGTCTTTAAAGTACCAACCCAAAATAGCAATCAATCTAGAATTATATGCAGGAATAAAGTACCACAGTGAAGAAAAGGTGAAATAACAGTATTGAAGATGGTGATGTCTCACAGGAAGAACTGCAGAAGACTGATCTCAAGAAACAAGAAAATTGATCTCAGTGGAAATAGTGGGATATGGTAAGCTCTGTGGGCAAAGGATCAGTAAATTGTTTCAGTCAGTAAACCAGCAAAACACTTAATATTTAAGACAGTCACCACCATAATAATAATTAGTTTGGGAGGTATAAAAAAAAACTAGGTAGAAAATAAAATAATAGACAGAAATAAGACAAGATTGGAGGGCTATAATTAGAGATCAAGTGTTTTGTGGATGTTTATTTTACAAGAGGAAGCCAGAATTATTAATTAACTTTACATTTGATATCAAGAACCCATGGTACTAGTTTAAAAATAATCACCACACGTATAGAAATAATTGTAATTTTTCAATCAGAAACAAGCAAATGAAGAAAAAAAGTCCTACAGAAGGCAAAAAAGAGGATAGCAAACTAAAAAAACAAAAAACCCTGTGATGACTAGAAAAGAACAATAGAGTACTGCAAAAATGAATCCAAAAGTATCTATAATCTCACCAACTATAATTTTAAAATGTCTTTCAGTTAAATGACATTCAGATTAAAATTATTTAGCAATATCTTGCTTATTAGAAATATGCCTAAAACATAATGATAAAAATGTGGAACTTTGATAAAATTAAGATATGTAAAATGTTTTCTAAACAAATAATAATAAAAAATTATCATCTCCAATATTATCAAATAAAAATATTTTAATGCAAAAAATATTACTATAAAATGGTCAATATACATGATATTTTATTACTATACATTTTATTATATATTTTATTACTATAAAAAGGGTCAAATATACATTATTATAAAATGAGCAAATAACCAGAAAGCTATAAGTACTCTATACTTAAATACATGTAACAATTAAAGATATTAGATTGAACCATATAAAACTGAAAATTTTTCAGATTAAAAAATGATGAAATACTGGCAATTTCATATAGCTTAGTCCACATATGAAGAAAATACTGTTACCAAAAGTAGGTAAATCTATAATTATAATACAAGATTTTAACAAACTTCTTTATATTGAGCAAAATTTAATAAGTATATTATAGAACTGAACAATATAATTAATAGTCTTGGTCTTTCTTTCCAAGCATACATGTAGTAATTATAGTAACAACCCATGTGTTAGATTTACCATGTCTGAGGCCAAGAAGGAAGACTCAACAAACAGCAAAGATTTATATAATATAGACCACAATTAAATAAAAGTGACAAAAAATAACAAAATAAGAACATCCTCTCCCCATCTCTTTCCAAATGAGTTTGGAAATTCAAAAATTCCCTTCTAAATAATTTACAGATCAAAGAAGAAATTATAAGGGGAATCACGAAAAAAGTTAGAACTGAAAACTACAATAAGAAGAGTGCATATCAACCTTATTTTCTATTTATTGATTCTTTTCCTATGAGAAACTACTTATGACCTTTATATGCCTTAAAAAAAAAAAAAAAAAAGATTCTTCCCAGATATCCTCACTCTCCACCTTGTTGCTGTTGATTCTAAACCTGCGCTGTCCAGTATGGTAGCCACTAGCCAAATGTGGCTCTTGAATACTTGCAATGTGGCAAGTTTGAATTGAGCTGTGATGTTATTTATTATATACCATATATTAGGTTCTGAAGACTACGAAAAAAATGGAAAAAATCTCATTAATGATTTTCCTATTAATTATATATTGAAATGATAGTTTGGATTTGTTGGATTAAATACGATATCTGTATTATCAAAATTAATTTCACCTATTATTTTTTACTTTTTTAGAACTGTGACAAGTAGAACATATAAAATCATGTATGTGGTTTGCATTTGCATTGTATTTCTCTTGGATAATGCTGTTATAGACTGTTCTCTGGCATGTTAAGTTAAAGATCTCGTCAGTGATAGAGCAGTTTACTGAGGAGGTGAGAGATTTGGAGCCAAGAGCAGCCCTGGCATAGAGACCATGTCCTTGCATTATTGCTTCTTAAGGCTGGAATAATGGAACTAGTTTTAGTTTCTGGCCTTTTGTCATGTAAGAGATGATCCACTGTGTTAGGAAGAATCCCTGCCATAACTTTTTGTTTGCTGTGGTCCCTTGGACCTTTGTGCCTCCTCATACACTGTAGTGACCAAAGAGACCCTAAGGAGTGTTCCCCCATGTGCTCTACTGTCCACCTTCCCCTCCAATATGCATCTTTTCAAATTAAGGAATCTGATTCATGTCCACATATGGTCTATTATTTTCTAATTATCATGTAGTTTTTTCAGAGAAGCATATTGAGGCAGTTTTTAGGATCTACCTTGTTCCAGTTCCATCTGCACAATATGTAACATGAATAATTCTGTTTCTGGGATGTGAATGATTCGCCTCTTAATTTTCAGGCTGATCCCATTTGACAGTTCTTCTTGGCATTTAACTAATGGTCAGGAAAACAGTGTGGATGGCATAACTAATCAGTAACCTTGATAAAATGTGACCCTTTTGTTCAGTTACTTTAAGGCAGTGATTCTCAACTGGGGACAATTTTACTTTCCAGGGAACGTTGAGCAAAGTCTGGAGACACTTTTGGTTATTATGATTTTGGGAGGTTGCAGGGAGGTGCTACTGGCCAAGGATGCTACTAAACATCCTACAGTGCACAGGACAGCCTCCCACAACAAAGAATTATCCAGCCCCCAGATTTCAATAGAACCCTAATTAAGAAATCCTACTATAAGATAATCTGATAAAATATAGAATTTTTATAAATATAAATATATGGAGAATAATTTTAATATAAATTTATTTTGAAGTACAGTGTACAAGCAGAAAAGTACAAAAGTCCTAAGTGTACATCTCAATAAATTTTCGCAAAGTTAGCACATCTGGGTGACACAGTAGGCAGCTCAGGAAATAGAGCATCACTGATACCGAAGAACCTCTCTCATGACCTAGTCCAATTACCCTTTCTCACTATAGACAGCCACTATTGTGAATTCTAATACCACAGGTTAGATTTCCTGTTTTCATATTTTATGGAAATTGAATCACAGAGTATGTGCTTTCTGTGTCTGCCTTCTTTTATTCAACTTTACATTTCTATGATTCTTCTGTGTCGGTGCATAGCAGCAGTTTGTGGTTTCTTGTTGTATAGTGTTCCTTTCATTTATTCATTCAAATATTAAAAATCACTTGAATATTTTTCAGTTTTTTATTATTAAAAATAGTGATCTGAAATTTTTATATGTGTAATGTGAAAATATGTACACATTTTTGGGGCATATTCCTAGGAGTGGAATTGCTGGATGTAGGACATACAAATGTCCAGCCTCAGCTGATATTGGTGAACAGATTCCCAAAGTGGTTGTATCAATTTACACCCCACCAGCAGTGTATGATCCTTACACCAGTCCAGGTATTTTATGTGTGTGTGTGTGTGTGTATGTATTTCCCAAGCTTAAAATCCACATATTGAGCACCAAGCTAGTTAGGAAGGAGAAAGATCGTAGGTAGGCATAATTTCACACTCATACCAGTCATTAGGTGACTAAAATATGTCCTAATCAGTAATTGTGCTGACCTTACGGATCCCAGGGAAGCAGCATCAGGTGTAGAAAATGTGTATGTCAATAAACCATTTGGAAGAAGTAGTTCTTTGAAACTGTTGGTTTGTTCTCACTGCCTTCTTGCAACCAATTTAGACAAACAAAACCAAGCACTGCAATCCTGTTGTGACAAAAATAACTGTAAGATTTTGATATGCTTGCTTTCTGTAAATGTCACCAAAATGTCTTGCCTCTCAAGCCAATGCTCTTCTCACTATCCTGGGCTATTTCACTGTACACAGCATTTTCTACGGCACAACTCTATTACCTTATGTTAGAGTCCCTCAGACTGTAATGCATTTGTACATAAAAATTCTTTTGAATTCTTTAGATAAGAAAACCTAGAGAAAATAAAATATATAAGCATAATAGCAATATTGAGATTATTTTGACTCCTCCAACTATTCTTGACACCACACTTCCTTTGTTAATTTTTTAACACTGGAAGTTTTCCAGTCTCATGTAAATTAGCATCACAATCTTATAAACATGTTTCTATTTATTGAATCCCAGGTCAAAGTAATTATACAACAAAGAACAACAGTTTTCATACCAGACTGCCTGCATGCATGTAAATTGGGGCTTGTGCCAGGAGGTAATGAATACAATCTCAGGTTTCATGCGATGAATAAACAAATGGAAAAACTAATAACAGAGCTCTATACCTTAGATAACCTAACTCAAAGTATCTTTCTTCTTCTTCTCCATAAAACTAGCTTCTTAAATTTAGACATGATGTATTCAGGAGTATGAAAATAAATCACAAGGAAAAAATCTGAGGCCATCTTGAAGGTGAATTTTCACTTTTTAAAATAATTTGAATGGCCTCATTATACCATGATGATTCACATCACATCCCATCTTCTTGGAATAACAGTTACACTGAGGAGGTAGTATAGTATAGTGGTCAAAAGCATTGAGTCTGAGATCTAGCTACATAGTTCAGATTTTTGGTTCTCAAACTCAGTAGCCACTCAGCAAATTACTTAACCTTTCAGAGACTCAGTTTCCTATTCTGTAAATTAGAGAACAATAATGGCACCTATTCCATGGGCTTCTGAATATTAAATGATAGCGTTTACCGTATGCAGTCAGCTCAGTGCCTGGGACACAGTAAGACCTCTACAAACAATAGTTGCTATGCAGGCGACTGTCTATAATAATACCCGTTAAGGAGGGCGCAGAAGTATCCACGTCCCTCCCACCATGGTGTGCTGCAAACTTGTGTTAGCATGACTCTAAAACCATATGCAGAAAATAAATGAAGCAGGATATTGGCTGAAATATTTGGCCAGCTTTTTAAATTGGGAACTTATGAAAAGTAGCATGATATCCATTCTCATGAGGCAGTGGAGCGGAGTGATTAAGAGATCAAATCTGGAGCCAAATTAACCCCTCTGGCCTATAAAATGGGCAGTCACTCAGGGTCTGTGTGTGTGCGTGTGTGTGTGTCTTTGTGTGCATATAAGTGTGTGGTACATATTCAACAGAGTTGTTTTGAAGACTAAGTCATATATGTGGCATACTTGGTACACAGTAATTGTTATTAGGTGTTTACTATTATTATTATTCAACTGACATCAGATTGAGTGCTTTCTAGAAAGGTCACTTGCTAACTATATAGAGAAAAGAAAGCAATTTCTAAAAGAAGATATGAGAATGACTCCATGGCCATCACCTGCAGGCTGAGTTCCCAATTTTGGGATAGCTTCTTGCAGAGACTGCTGAAGGGAGTATAGAAAAGCACATGGTATGGTACTTTGAGCTTGAACTTGGTGGATATTTGGTCCCCAACTGTTGGAAACATTGATGGAAGTGACAGAACTTGGGGAAAGAGTCATTTCAAAACTGCAAGCAGCTTTTCTGTTTTGCTAGAAGTTGGGACTTGAACACAGTGTTGATGTAGACTATTTATTCTGAGGAAAATCATCACATGGGCCTTTCAATTATGCAAATCTAAATCACAGGTCATAATTAGAACACGAGGTGTTTGAGAACCTGTAGATGTAAGGAGCTAAACTGTTCTGGGTGATCCTGGAAAAGGTCATCCATGTGGTAAACAGAACAGCATTTCTGCAAGCTGCTTCATCTAAAAAAAAAAGTTTCTAAGTATGGATTCAGGTGCCTATAAACTGCTGTTTCTCCTTGTGGAACTATGTCTTGAGCCTTGTATTGAGTAGCTTCTTGGAGGCAGTCAGGCTCTGAGACCCTGAGACTTTGGAAAAGATACTCAGGAATCGTTTTCACTAAAGGAACATAAAACATGCCTGTATGTGATATGCTCAAGACTGAAAGCCCAGAATTGCAAAATTTTAAAAACTAAAGGGGCTATCAATTTTTCTTAGTAATTTGGAAGCAAGGGGTATAAAGAAGCAGCTTCTCCTGTGTCCCCAGCCTCCCACCCTCTCCATCTTCTGTGTGGAATCACCTAGAAGTAGGATGGCCATATTCTGATTTGTGATTGTTCCGTTGAGCGTGTTCTTATGGGATGGGTTTTTCCAGTGTCAGTCACTTTAGGACTAGAGTTGATTTTGAGACCAGAAATGAGTATTTACTCTGGAGGAAAAGGGGGAGTAGCTTCATCTCCCTAGGATGTCTTATCTCTGAGGAGTCTAACCAAGTTTGAAGACACTCAGGTAGAGAACTTACTTCCCTCACTGGGACAGGCAAGGAAGCAGCCTTTAGGGAGTTTCACAACCACGGGCCCAGTATTGTGGCCTCAGAACAGCCATCTCTAATCGCTTCTATGAATTAACCTCTTCATGTACTTCCCTTTCCTCCCTGTATCTGGGCCTCCAGTCAAGTCTGTGAAAAGAGCTATCTTTCATGCTGTTAAAAAATGATTAAAGAAGAAAATTTAGGTGATACAAACTTTAACACTTCAGGAAATGGACAGTCTCCTTTCAGAGAACTGCAAAATGGATGGAAAGCAAGACGCTTTTATAGGATAAAGACTAAAGAACAAGTAAAAGACAAGTAGAAAATATCTAATTGGCGCAGGCCACATCGTCGGCCTCGTTTGGGATGAGAAGGTCCACAGCTGGCTTGGTGTGTGGGGATTGGCTGACTAAATATACTGTATTTCTGGTCAAGTGGACCATTTGCTGGGTCACAAAATTATCTAAGTTTTGGTTTGCTGACATGGCATTCCAGGCAGGAGCCGCTCCATCTTGGGCCTAGAAATTTATTTCAACAATGCCTATGTGAGGAAGTAAGAGAAGCCTTGGCTGGGAGTGCCAGGGGGTCATAATAAAGAGCAGTGCCGCTGAAGCGGGCATGGCGATGCAGCCCAAGAGACCTCTTAAGGTTGGGATCCACCCTATTGCCAGGGTGGGAGGACTGGCCTGCAGACAGAGCTGGGATTAAAGGTAAGGAGCTGCCTAACAGCCCTAGGGCAGAGAAGAGAGCCTCAGCCTGAACGCATGAAGTCACGCTTTTGGGAAGGGAAGTTAGAGAGTATCTGGCTTTTCCACAAGCGGTAGGTAATAAGAGAACTTCAGATTTTCTAGTAGTATAATTTCATTTGTTCTCACAAACAGTTGGACCCTAGTAGACATTTAGATTATGTTTATTTTCATATTGCAAAATGGGAGGTAGGGGAGGGCAACCTAACAACAATAACAAAACAATGAACCAGCCAAACGACCAGAGACCCAGTTGCCTATGGGCAATATGAATATGAAGAGGACTATTTGATTATGCCTCTACGTATCAGATTGTCACTAAGGTAGCAACAAGGACCAGACACTTTTAGAAATTTCTATGAGTATAGTGTGTGCAGTGAGTTTTCAAATTTGAAGTCAACTAACTGAAGAGTGACCCTTTTGTAACAGCACCTAGTAGCCAGGGAAATCCAGATCTGAAGTGCTAAAGTAGGTCTTGCTGAACACTTTATGCTGAAAGCTTTTGTGAGTAGAGAAATATTAACCATGTCTCTTGGAATTCTAAAAGACCTGACACATAAATTAGAATTTTTTTTTTTACAGTTTTGATTTATATTTTTCCTGCTTTTTACCGTTTTTACTTTCCAATTGTTCAGTCTCATAATACTCTTACCTTCTCAAATTTAAGGGTATTACATTCTGGAGACAAATGCACTAAAGGGGGAAATCTTGTTAGTGAAATTATTTTTTAAGTATTTTTATACCTACTATTACTCAAAGGCAATATTTCTTGGGGCTGTATTTCCCTACACACTTCTTTCTCTGCCCTTCCAATATTCCCAACAACACACACATGCTCACATCACATCCTTTTGCTATTTTCCTTTTGGTCTTTGGGGCTCTTGTAATTGAGCTGTAATTACAGAAAAGATTTTATTAATGAGCTGACATCAAGGCTTTGGTTGGGAAGTGAAATATCAAAATTATTGATTAAAATGGAGTTTGGTGCCTCCATACAGTTTCATGATACATGTGCCTCTGTGTCTTCTATTTCCTAGTTAGAGCTAGAACATTTCTAAATGTTTTTAAACTGAGGAACGAAGTGACATGAAGAACCTCTTGAAAATATTACTACACACATTAAGAGAGAAATGTCTTCACCCTGTGGCTCTGTGGTGATGGGGAAACAGAAACCTAACAGCTGATAGAATTCGAATGTAAAGCATTAGGTTTTCTAGAGATATTTGGGCTTTATTTGCAGCTAATTAACATGAAGTCTTCAGTGGGCATGGCTCTTTTCTCAAATACAGCTAGTTTTATCACTTAATATTCATAGTGAATATTCTACAGTGTAGAAATAAACTCTCTATAGTGCAGCAGGAAAATTAAACCACCAATCTAAGTGAGCCAGGTTTGCCACGTAGCCTGTACCCTTCAGTATACAGGGTCCAGTAAGGATGGAGGCTGACACACTAAACTGCAAGTAATAATGCGGTCACTCCTGTGGAGCAGATAGGTCAGGGCTGCTGGCTGGATCTTCTGAGACCACCGTACACCCTCATTCCAGGCACATCATCTCCCACACTCTTGAATCTTGCCTCGGGTCCCAACACCTGTCTTCACTCTCTAGGTTTTTTCAGTAACATTATCCTCTCTTCCTGCTTATTTTCTCACATATGAAGAGCTGCCGAGCTCCATGTTTCTTCCTGCTTCCCAGCGCCTCTCTGAGCAATCTCTGTCTTTCTAGGGCATTGAAGGGCCACTCTGGCAGTAAAGTAGATAGTTTTAATTAGGTTTAATAATTTTAAAAATAAATCCTGGAGGATTGGGGAAAGCAATAGCTAAAGAAGCATAAAAAGCTTTCTTTAGAATATAATCTTTGCAACCGGTGTGGATACTCACATAAAACAGGAGACTCTGACACACACACACACACACACACACACACACACACGTTTCTCTTTTAGGTCAAACTGGAATACAGTGACCACCTTGAGGGAAATTGTAGATGAAATAGACAGGCTCTGAATTTTGCATCCAATTAGAATTTCAATATCTGATTTATTAATGCTGACTTCGTTTGTTCTCAGTGCAACCTGGAAACTCTTAGATAGTGCCATTTGTGCTGTCTGTGAAGAGGAGCCTGTGAGATCATTTACAGCTGAATGAGGAGAAGCAAAGCAAGGATATTAAAGGAGTTCTTGGTTGATGGAAATGCTAGTTCACACAATAGGTGTGGGAAGGATTTTCTTTTCCTCCATAGATTACTTTAAGGAAGGTCAGTTAACCCTCATATTGCAAACTAGGATCAATGTTTCCCAAATGAGTAAAAGATTGAATAAGTAGAATTAATCTGAACCGCACATTTCTCCATCTAATTAGTTTTATCAATGAAATTGCTATTTGTCTTTAGCCATAAACAAGTTGAAGTATTTGGAGCAGACATCTTATTCATCCTTATGGCTGTATTAGTATTTCTTGCATTCCAACCATGATGATAGCCCTGATAAAGTAGGCCAAAGAGTCAAGTTGTGTTCTAGGGACTGAACATTCAAGTTGAAATATATACTTTATCAAAGCCCTCTTTTGTTTGGTATGCAGAGGAGGTAAGAGGTAAACTGCCCAGGGATGTTCCCAGAGTAGACCATGGCTTTCTGAACTTGAATATATCTCCCTGCCACCTCAACTCTGCTAGCACTAATATTCTGTGTTTGAAAGAAATTAGGTCTACAGGGAAATCAAGCTTCATATCTCACAGAAATGAAATATTCAATACTCTGCTTTTTTCCATATTCCTTATACATTTCTCTGAGAACATGTGAGGCAAGTTTTAAAATTGTGGAAGATGTTTGGATTATGATTATTATTTTACTCTTATTATTGGGAGCCTTGGTAACAATAGAACAAGCTATACATAACTTGGAGAAGAAATAGCAATATTAGTAATTGTTGGGGTTGGTAGCCAATAAATGGCACACTCTCCTTGTGTGTTTAAGAATTATTTGAGGAAAATGCACAAGATTCAGACAAATAAATAGAAAAATACAATCTTTATTGATGGTAGAATTTAATTAGCGAAGGTAGATTGAAAATATGACCACATAGGGCTTCTTTATACATTTATCTCAGAATTAAATAACTCACCAAGTCACATTCAGAACCACAGGCTTTCCTATCCCTACCTTTATATTATCCCCCTAACGTTGGGAATTCTAAGAACAGATTAACCCAAACCAGAGGCTGAAGCCCAAGGCCATGCGTTTGCAGACCCTTTTTCTCATCTTACTAGTCAGAAAAGTAATGTGAGGAGTAAGTGAACTGAATGTACAGAAGCGTGAGAACTATTTTCCCAATATTTCCAAGAACAGGAAATATCTGTTTCATTGGCCTGGTTGGACATTCCAAGAAAGGACGAAACTGGTTCTTTTAACAATAAGCCTCTATGAAGATATATGAACTTTATGGAGGGGCTAGAAATATTACAGAGTCGGTGATGTTTTAGACTTTATTTGAGGCTGATTTATGAGCCTTCAGCCAAAGGTAAAGAGTTTTCTGTACTGACCACCACAATAAAATTACTTAAGAGAAACAAACAAAAAATGGTATCCTAGACCAGTACACAATCTTATTCTTTTTACTTTCCCTTGAGCTTCCTAACCTAGAAGAAAACCTGAACTTTTTACTTTCCTACATCTCTTGAGCCTGAAGCCAGTTCTCCTAAGAAGTTTTTTGTTTGTTTGTTTTTTTGCTTTGCTGCTATTCATGCTTCATCCAGGAACTCCACTTACAGAGCTAAAGATATTCTTCCTGCAAAAGATACTCACTGCCACTTACTCACTGCAACAGACTGTTCAAATTCCCTCTGCTTCACTCTAAACCTCCGAGGCTAGATGCCCTCAGGTTCTCCAGATTTTCAAGCCTATAATCCTCACACCTAAAGCAGTAAAGAGCCAAGTGATATCTCCACATAAGGACTATGTGTCCTTTTGTGTGGCTCAGCATCAGCCAATACGTACGCTATGCCAATCACAACTGAACTCTCTGCTCCATGCAGGCATCATTGATTGGCCATGTTGTGGCAAGTATGGCTAGCTGACCACAAAGTCCCTTTCTTGGACCAGCTAGTTTGAATTTTCCAGATTTCTTTGCACTTAGCTATGCTTAGCTATGACTATGTGACTAAAGTCTAGAGCTAATGGAATGCACAGGGAGGTGATGTACTTTACTTCCATTCTTACCACAATAAGACTACCTATGTGTGAGCCTCCATGCTTTTTCCTCTTTTGATGAGCTAGAATGAAGGTAATACCAAGGGGAGCCATGGAAGAAGCATTTTGAAGGTGGATGAACCTCCATTAATCTGGGCCCTTCAGTGGCTTCATGGAGCAGAGTGTGCCCCATCCTCTTCATCCCCTCAAGCAGGAACACCCATGTTAAGACTTTACAATGGCAGTAAACAAACTTAAGTGTGCCAAGCCCCTGAAAATTCGAAGTGTATCTGTTAGAGTAGATAATAGTACCTTAATTAATACTTGAGTATGAGTATTTGTTTCATTTCATAATGAGTCCCAAATCTCTTTCAGCCCTAAAAGCCAGGCAACTGCCTCCCATCAGAGTTGGCACATGGAACAGAACTACTTGCCATTCTTACTACAGGGACATTATTGGCATCTTTCTTCCCCCAGCCTGGGTGCTGTTCTGACCTTCTCTTCCTATTGTTTTCCCCCAATTTTAATAAGTTTATTTCCTTAAAAAATATTTAATTTGCTGTAATAAATATTTAAGAACATAATCTATGAGCAAGTTACTCATTGTGCTGATTAAGAATATGAGTAAGTTTTTCCTCCCTCACCCATCTCTGTCTTTCTTCAATGTGATTATTGGATGCTTTCTAGGTCTCCTCTCTATGATGAGAAATGAATTTGGCTAGGTTGTCAGGTAACTAATGCCTGTCAGATGACTGTTATATGCTCAGTCTTTTGCTTGATGATATGGCGAATTTAGAAGTAAAAGAAAGGATCTTTGACTTTAAGAAATGTAGAATTTGTTTAAAAAATCGTTCACATAGGGAAGCAGCCGCAGAGCACAGGGAGATCAGCTCGGTGCTTTGTGACCGCCTGGAGGGGTGGGATGGGGAGGGTGGGAGGGAGGGAGATGCATGAGGGAAGGGATGTGGGAACAGATGTATATGTATGACTGATTCACTTTGTTATAAAGTAGAAACTAATTAAAAAAATAAATAAATAAACTTAAAAAAAAAGGAAAAAAAAAAATCGTTCACATATTACTATCAAGAACTATATAAAATCAAAGAGACAAATATTTTGATTACTTATCTGCCAAATATTGTGTTAAGTTCTTTCTATATTACCTTTTTCATCCTCATCAAAAAAAATTTTTTTAGAAGAGGAACCAAGACTCAGAAAAGTTCAACATTTGTGCACTCACATAGGCAGTGAGTGCTGGAGCCAGGACCGTGAACTCGGATCTGATTGGAGAGAACATATTCTTAATCACTGTGTTGTACTGCATTGCACACAGTGACAATTATAGCTATTAATTTAAACAACAAACTTATTTTGCAATTATTTGGCTAAACTTTTAATAGCCATTATCTTGTGTGATTATCACAACAACCCCATGGGGTAAGCACCATTATTTATTGTTGTTTTACAGAGGAAACCGAGTCAAAGACAGGTCTTGTGCAAGGACACACAGCCAGTATATTTGAGCACTAGCATTTGAAAACAGACTGTCTGACATAAGAAATTTCTTCCCCAAACGTTTGAAAAAATTTTTAATTTGCAGGGAAGTGCTAAGAATAACCCAATAAACACCCATATACCATCATCTAGATTCACCAATTGTAACATTTTCTACATTTATAGAACCACTGCCTACCACTATAATTATGTAGCTGAATTATTTGATCAGATTAAAAGCTAGAGGAATTTATTTAAGAATTAATAGATAAGAAAGGCTTCATAGAGGTGGGTCTTGAACTAGTTCTTGAAGTTTTTAGATTAAATAGAAAAAAAGAAGGTGCTCTGAAATAGGGACACTCTGAACACAGTGGGATGATCATGCAGGCATATGTGGAGGAAAGATTTGGGGTGAATAACAGTAGAAAACAAATTGGGGACCAACTTATGAGTATCTGGAAGCCAAGAAAGGGATTCAGGCTGATTAACAGAGAAAAAAAGGAGCCTCTGGCAGCCTTTTCATCAGGAGAAATAGCAGCTAAATATTGGCATTTATAAATAATTAACTTATTGTTTTTTAAGACCTTCCACACAGTACCACTACTCTGAGGGAACATAACACTCTTCTCATTCAATTCCAAGAGCTCAGGACTCAGACAATGCTTTTGAAAATCAGTAACCTGAAGAATTATTGCAATGACATTGTATTGAGTGGCCCTTGCAAAAATTAGCAAAACTGTAACAGAAGGAGAATGTGGGGTTTTTTTCATGATTTCTCTACACACTTTTAGCATCTTCTCTTTGTTCTCCTTAACGAGGACAAGGAAGAGAATAATTTTGATGCTTGCTGTCATTGAGACTGCAGATATACTGCAGAATGGCACTTTATATTCCAGAATGTTCCCTTTCTCTCCAATCAAAAATTTACCTGACCTGTACCCTATGTTCATGTTCTTAGGGCCCTCTTAAGTCATATTATCCAAGCTAGCTAACCTAAAGAATTTAGGTGCTAGCTTATAAAAGTGTAATGTATTCCTCTTAACTGATGTGTAGGGGTGAAGAGATTTAGGAGATAATAAAAAGCTGAAGATATGGAACCCTTTAAATCTTACCACATAGGTGGCAAAAAAATGGGCCAATGCTGTGTTCATCCCTGAATATGGCCACTGGTTTTAATAAACGGGGAAGCAAAAAGTATGCTGAGCTATAACACTGAATCACTGAAGGTTTTAGAGTTTTACTGCATTCTAGAGGTGTGGATTCATGGTCCCTGAGCAGAGGAGCTGGAAGAGGAAAGCTCTTTTACCATCTATATCTGAAAGTCATATTGCCTGTACTTCCCATGCTTGACAGGAAGAACTGAGATGAATATTGCAAAACGAATATGCCAGCCATGTGTGTGATATGCTACTAACATTTCAAACATGTTGCAAATACATGACACGCCTGTCATCCTAACCTTGTAAATCCCTCTGGTTTTCAGGGTGGTGAGTTGTAAACAGTAATGTTTCCAAGTCAGTAGTATTCTCTGCTATTTCAGGGTCAGAAAACCTTGAAATAAACAATAAACACAAAAGTTTATTTTTCAATATTAGTCAAGTTGAACCAATCTCACGCAAAGATCTCAATGGTAACGCTTTCCCTATACTATCCTTCACCAAAACAAAGCCCAAGGTAATTTAACTTCTGTAGTTATATTGGGTGATGTTTTAAAAAGATGTTTATTTTGTTCAAAAATTAACCCAAGGCAATCTGAATAGTTTTTGTTATCATGACTGCATTTTTTTCCTGTTACTTGAAAGTTGATGGCATGCAGGAAGCCTTAATACTGAATCAAGAAAAAAGAAATGAATAATCTAAAACTGTTTCACTGCTGAAGGATTTCAATCAGTTTTCAGGCAGTCTTGAGGTTGAAGCAATGATATGAAAGTGTAATAGTCACTGCAAAACTGTATTGTCCTTGTGACACTTTCCCTCAACTTTGTCTACAATTTCTTTACTGAATTACCATAAATGGTTCTTTATAAGGTAGTGATTCAATGGTCATTAAGAAGTTTACCTTAATACTCGATTTAAAAGAAACATAAATAGTCATAAATATCATTGTGTAAAGAATTACTGTCCTAATTGTACCTCTAAAATATTATCTATAGCTAGGTAGATAATAATGGAGAAAACATTGTTTTTTATTGTTAATAAACTTTTTATTTTTTAGAACAGTTTTAGAGTCACAGCCAAATTGAATGGAAATTACAGAGTTCCCCTATTTCCCTGCTACCACACATGCACAGCTTTCCCCACCATCAACATCCCCCACCAGAATGGTACCTTTATTACGATTGATGAGCTTACATTGATAAATGATTATCACTCAAAGTCCATAGCTTACATTAGGATTCACTCTTGGTGTTGTACAGTCTATGGGTTTTGACAAATATATGATATTGTAATATGTATCCACCATTGTAGTATCATAGAGAATAGATTCCCTGCCCTAAAAATCCTCTACACTCTACCTATTCATCTCTCACTCTATTCTAATCCCTGGCAACCACTAATCTTTTTACCGTCTCCATAGTTTTGCCTTTTTTGAAAACATCACGGAGTTGGAATCTTACAGTATATTACTTTTTCAGACTGGCTTCCTTAACTTTTAGTAACATGCATTTAAGATTCCTCCATGTCTTTACATCGCTTGCTAGTTCATTTCTTTTTTAGGGCTGAATAATATTCCATTGTTTGGATGTACCACAGTTTACTTATCTACCCACCTACTAAAGGACATCTTGGTTGCTTCCAAGTTTGGGTAATTATGAACAAAGCCGGGATAAGCAACCATGTGCAGATTTTTGTGTAATCCTAGGTTTTCAATTCTTTTGGGTAAAAATGAAGAAATGCAACTGCTGGATTGTATAGTAAGAGTATATTTCATTTTGTAAGAAATTGCTGAACTGTGTTCCAAAGTGGTTGTACCATTTTACATTCCCAAGAAAAATGAATAAGAGTTCCTATGGGAAGAAACTTACTGTAGGGAGGAAGAGTGACTTCTCTGATAAGCATGTAGGATAAAGAACTAAACACATTTGGCTCAGTTTCCATTGAGGTCTTTCTCTATTTCAAAGGTATCCTATTCATACAGCACAGACCTTTATTCTCAGGCTCCTGCAAGGGAGACCTATGGTTGTCCAGTGTTGTCTGTGATTGAATGGTTTAGTGTATCTATTTCAGGGGTGGGATGACAGCAAGACAGTTTGTCTATAACCCTAAAGCCAAATTTTCCATTTGTCTGTCTTATTTCGTCTCAAACTCAGGTAGGCAAATAGAATCAATACCGCATATTGCCCTTCCCAACACCAATAGTAGTAATTTTAACTGGAAAAAATAATACATGGCATAATAGAAGATGATATAATATAAAAGGTTATGTACTGAACAGTTATTACACTTCCCACTCCTGGTTCTAATCAGACTTCCTAGAGTCAAAAACTAGGTTTTTTTTTTAAAGAAATATTCTATGTATAATCATGCACATGTGTATGTGTGTGTGATTATTCTATATAAATTGTTTCTTTTTAAAATTTTATTTATTTTTAAAATAAATAAATTTATTTATTTATTTTGGGGTGCATTGGGTCTTCGTTGCTGCATGCTGGCTTTTCTCTAGTTGTGGCAAGCGGGGGCTACTCTTTGTTGCGGTACGTGGGCTTCTCATTGCGGTGGCTTCTCTTGTTGCAGAGCATGGGCTCTAGGTGCATGGGCTCCAGTAGTTGTGGCATGCAGGCTCAGTAGTTGTGGCTTGTGCAGGCTCTAGAGCGCAGGCTCAGTAGTTGTGGCTCACGGGCTTAGCTGCTCCGCAGCATGTGGGATCTTCCCGGACCAGGGCTCAAACCCGTGTCTCCTGCATTGGCAGGTAGATTCTTAACACTATGCCACCAAGGACATCCTAAATTGTTTCTTAATCTTGCTTGTTTCACTTAAATATGTATCTTGGTGATCATTCAATACAGTACATTTGAGGGCTATTTCATTCTTTTTAATGGCAGAAATGTATTCCATGTTACAGCTGTACTAATGTATTTGGCCAGTACCTTATCTATTGACATATAGGTTGTGTCCATTCTTTTGTTACTAAAACATTGCTTCACTAATACCCTTTGTGTGAGTGAGTACATTTGTAGACTATATTCCTAGAAGTGAATATGCTGTATGAAAGGGTAAGTGCAATTAAAATTTGATGCTTATAATTATTGTCAAATTGCTTTCCAAAGGGGATTCTCCTACCAATAACATTTGAGAATGCCTGTTTCTCTGTATCTTTACTAATATTGCATAATATCAAATATTTTGATCTTAACAATTTTGCTTTTTATAAAGAAGATTAGACTTTCTCATTGTTGCTACAAATACCATCAGGATATAGCTTATTTACTTTATTGTTTGGTATGAAAATCAAAGCAACAAGAATGTATCAGTTCCCTTTAACTCTTGATGAAAATAGTTTAAAGAAAAAGGTGTGTGTGTGTGTGTGTGTGTGTGTAAATTCTCTGTTCTTACCCTCATACTTCAAACCCCGAATTCAAACATACTTCTAGGTTTCCTTAAAAAGCACACACTTGGATACAAAACATTATTCTAATTTCTAGTATGAGCAGCCCCATCTGCAAAGAGCAAAACTAACTATACAGGTGTGTAATTTCATGGTGTCTTATATAAGTGGTCATATTTTGTGAGGAGAAAATGCCAATGAGGCATAGTTAAAGGTCACCTATTTTAATGAACCGGTTTATGACTCATGGTTTTACCCTTACTTTTCTTTTGCTTTTTTCGTAGGTTATACCTTGATTAGCATATAGATTGTCTAATAATTGTAGTATTTCAGGTTTAAATAATTCCTTATCCAATGTGCTTCCTCATCCAGAATTAATGGTGAATTCTTACAAGCTGGGGTGGGGGGGTGGGGAAGACAAAAGGAGGGAGGGAGAGGGATGAGACAGAGAGAAAGAGGGATTACAAAAGTGACATGGGAAATGGTTTAAGGAGAAGAAAGTTTAGGTCTCTATTTTGTTAGATTCTCTGGTGCTAGCATCCTGCTGAGGTAGAAGCTTTCTCAGAGAAAAAGAAATGAATCCTGTGTTCCAGACTGAGTTGATGCTATATTTTTTCATGTGACTTCATTTTATCTGTTATATTTACTTAGATTCAGTTTATCTCTTCTCCTGACTCTATCGGTAATAGAACGTGGATATCACATAAGCACAGTAATAACCAACTTAATTCTTCCTAAATGTTAGTCCTCTGACTTATTCTCCAATCCCCATGTCCAACTCCCGCTCCAGACTTTTAGGTGGCATTGGACCTCTGCTCTGGTGATTTTAAAAAACACTGTATTGCTGGGCTTCCCTGGTGGCGCAGTGGTTGAGAGTCCGCCTGCCGATGCAGGGGACGCGGGTTCGTGCCCCGGTCCGGGAAGATCCCACATACCGCGGAGCGGCTGGGCCCTTGAGCCATGGCCGCTGAGCCTGCGCATCCGGAGCCTGTGCTCTGCAGCGGGAGAGGCCGCAACAGTGAGAGGCCCGCATACTGAAAAAAAAAAAAAAAAAAAGAAAAGAACAATACTGTATTGCTGCCTCGAATTATATTTAAACAACTCGAAATTCACATTTACCCAGGAGGGACGACAGCAGAGTTTCATAGTGTCCCTGTGGGTTTCTCTAGGAAGGTATTAGTTAAGCTTATATTAGTTGAGAGCCTTCTATATACAGGGTCAATGTGCTATTTTATTGAATCATCACAACCCCTGTGAAGTAAGTATTGTTATTCTAGTTTCATAGATTAAGAAACTAAATCATAGAGGCCAAGGACATTGTCTAAAATCACAGGGCTGGGCTCAAGTCACCAGAGTCAAGTTTTGAGCCTGCTCTAACTTAAAGCTGCATGTTTTTCTACCACCCTACTTTGCCGAAATATGTTGATGTTTGTAGGTCCTGTAAGATAATGTACACAAAAGTATCTGTAAAGTATTATGTTAGCAAACTGTGTATTAATACTCAGGGATAGTTTCCTATGTGTTTAATGACTTTATATTTCCTATAACATAGAATAAACAGAAGTGAACGATTAAATAATTTAAAACTTAACAGGCCTATGAAGAGATATAATAAGTAATATATACCCATATCCCCACAACTCAACCTAAGAAGTGAAACATTTCAGGACAGTTACAGCTGTGCCCCATCCTCTCTACTTCTCCCCTATCATTTACATTACTTCCCACCCTTTCTTTTATCTTCCTGAAGAGAAAACCACTATCCTGAATGTGGAATTTATCATTCTCATTTATTTCTCTAATCCGTAACTAATAGAGGTATCCCCTACTTTTCGAAAGTTTGCTTTACACCACTTCACTTTTACGAAAGGCCTACATTAGTACCTGTTTTTGCTAACCAGAAGAAATTGAAGAGGACTTTTGCTTTTAGGAGAAAAGGGAAAAAGTGAAAATAGCATTCAGCAATGGTTTTGCAGTGAGCCCTTCTAGAGGCAGTGCACCCTGAGCAGCGAGAATGGCACTGCCAAGCTCCTTCTCTGGGAATGACACTCAGCATCTCAGCATCAAACTGCCATAGCTTTGAACTGTGTCTGTGTGCATCTGTCTTTGTCTCGATTTATTCTGTGCATCCATTAGCAAGATGTGTCCTAAGGTAATTGTTTCTTTGCTTTATGCCATTTCACCTTAACAAAAGTTTTCATAGGAACACTATACTTTCAAATAGTGGGAGAAACCTGTACAGTTGACCCTTGAACAACATGTGGCTTAGGGATGACCCCCCCTTCAACCCCCTTCCTGGCAGTCAAAAATCTTCCTTTAACTTTACATTTGGTGGTCTGCATCCGTGGGTTCAATCAACCACGGATTGTGTAGTACTGTGGTATTTACTATTGAAAAACATGCATGTGGAAGTAGACCCATGCAGTTCAAACCCATGTTAGGGTCAACTGTATATAGTGGTATTTTTGGTTTTTAAAATCTCTGTATACATTCTATCATGCTTTATACAGTCATAGGCAACTTGCTTTTTTCATTCAAATTTATGTTTTTAGATTCATATACGTTTGTTAAGTATACCTCTAGATTTTTAAGTGAAAGCATTTAAAGTATTTTTCTGAAAAGTGGATAGTAAAAATAATAACTTGATTCAATGAGCTAGGCCCTGTAACTGAGCACTTTACATATTAATTTATTCAATCTTTACTAGATTTTATTATCCTTATTGCTGAAGTGCAGAAAGTTTAAATTATTCACACAAGGTAACAGCTAGTCAATAGCAGAGCTGGAATTCCAACACGAATATTTATAACCCCAGTTCTGTACTTTTTCTCTTTTACACTGCACTGACTACCTTTACTGAATTCCAACTTTCATCTCATTCATTTCTCTTCAAGATCAAGGCTCCAAGCTCCTGGCCCAGGGCAAGGCATAGAGCAAGAAACAGTGACCCCCAAGTTTGCAGAAGCTGCCTTGGTAATGCAGCCCCCAGGGTTACCACCTCCCCACTGCCTCTCATTTACAGAGGCAGTTACCCTCTACTGTTACTGTGCTGTGTAGTGACATTTGACGTCACCTAGGGCACCTGTTTCCTGAGACATCCTACCCATAAAAGGAAATAACTACTCCAGGAATCCATCCCCCAACTAAAACCTAGGCCACTTCACTACCGTGCACCATGATTGAAAAGATGCCATAGAAAAATGTAACAGGCCTTCACAAACCAACCAACAGAGCAATTGTTAAGCAAAATTGCTGGGTCTACAATTACTACTATTACAAACTATCTATTAAAGAGCAGCCTCTGCCTCCCTCTTGACTCTTTCATTAGCACAATACTCCCACATTAGTACCCAATTATAAACAAGCCCTGTCCAAATTTACACTGCTATCCAAATTACATACACAGACTGATTACTGTTTCCTTAAAGAGCAAAATCTATGAGAGCACTAAATACTCCTTTCGTTTCAGAGTGTGGTGGCTTTATAGTTGGAACCTTCTGAATACATGTAGTAACAGCCTCTTAACGCAGTCTGCAGAAACAGGCACTGTACTTGGAATGTTTCTTCTAAAGCAGAAATCAAGAACAGCAGGACCCTGCCTACTTCTCACATCATCTAGGAGCTTTCTCCTCTCTCATTGAACATGCTCCAACCACGCTGTCCTTAAAAGTTCTCAGACTCACCACATTCACTCCTGCCTTAAAGCCTTTGCTTTTGCCATTTGCTGTTTCCCCTGCCTAGAGGGTTGTTTTCCCAGATTTCAGAAAGGCTGACTTCTTGTCAATCATATCTTAGTTCAAGTCTCATCCACCCCTTTGCAGGTCTTCCCTAGCATATATTATATGCTCAATAAATACTTGTTGAATCAATCAATTAAAAGTTGCCAATGCATTTAATTTCTATATAGCATACATTTTGTATCTGTTGACCTTGATGATGTCACCTGATGTGTGTTTCCATTGAAAGCACGGATCCAAAAGTTTCTGGTGGGAGGAAGGAGAAAGGCCATTCTATATTATTGTGCCCTGGCTCCATCAGATCTTGCACTCCCTCTGTTCTTTTATTGGGAGGCTTCGGCCTCGTGTATAGTATTAAAGACTGATAAAAGAGATGCATAAAGTGGCATAATCTTTTTTTAAAACATAACTAACACCTGATGGAATCAGTGAAGAGCATCAGGAAGAGACAGTTAAACTTTGATATGCAAGTATAGAGTATTTCTTGATATCAAAGTATTTCTTTGTGTATTTTTCACAGTCATACAGCTTCTACACTACCCGTCAACAAGTAGAAAGCAGATATTCACTGGACAGACAAGGTAATCTATCATGATATCATCGTATCTTGCTTTCTGCTGCCCTATGTGAGGTTGTTGATCAACATTTCTTCAACTTCCACCACTTTAATTGAAGAAAAACTAAAGCACATTTTGTATATGCAAAACATATTTTCAGCTGTTCACAAGTGCACCATGTCTACCAATACTGCTTGGAGGGTGGAAACAGCACAAAAACAACCTTTCACTTATCATCCTTTTAGATATGGTATATCTAGTTTCTTCTACTAGAGTGCAAACCTGACAAGTGGAAACTCCATAAGTTCTTGTCTCTTTAACTCTTGTCTTCTATATGAGAATGAAACTGATCACTGTGACCACGAACTTATAACAGGATTTTAGGTACATTATCACTGACATAATAAAAACCCTCTTCCCTCGCTGCCATGAGATAATTCTTTTGACCCAGCCCAAAATAGAATTGGCCTTTTCTTTCCTGTTTCTTTGTCGGCAGCTATTTTTGCAAGGTTTTCATTACTTCTTAATTGTTCAAACTTCCTATCTTCATTTTTCTTGTTAAGGACCAATTTTACAAATGAGTTCATTATCGCTACCATTTTAGACTCATCATTAATTTCATGCTCCTCATTTATTAGTGGACCTATTTTCTCTTTGGTACTTCTTTTCTCACTGCAGTATTTGTAAAATGCTGTTGTTTTCTTTGATTCCCTTTTGTAAGCTTTATTAAGTTGTCTTTATGCAACTGGTATCTTTCCTATGTTTAATTGATGTATCTTTTTATTCCAAATCGCAATTTTTTTCTTCATTGACTTTATTTTTTTAACATTTTAATATATTATCCCATTGCTTCTATCTATCTATCTATCTATCTATCTATCTATCTATCTATCTATCTATTTTTGGCTGCATTGGGTCTTCGTTGCAGTACGTGGGCTTCTCATTGCAGTGGCTTCTCTTGTTGCGGAGCACCGACTCTAGGCACACGGGCTTCAGTAGTTGTGGCTCACAGGCTCTAGAGTGCAGGCTCAGTAGTTGTGGTGCACGGGCTTAGTTGCTCCACCGCATGTGGTATCTTCCTGAACTAGGGATCAAACCCATGTCCCTTGCATTGGCAGTCAGATTCTTGACCACTGTGCCACCAGGGAAGTCCCTCTTCATTGACTTTAATATGAGATGTTAAAACACATTTATATTTACACTTCATATTTGCACACCTCATTCTAAAAATACATTTTAAATCTGCTCTAGTCTTCTTAAAATATCAATAGAAGAAGTACTGGCAGAAAGAAAATTGAGACAATTCCACATCTTATAAATGCATTACTTTATACAATAAATTTCTTCATCCTTAATTAATGAAGATATTCATAATAGTTTTATCTGTTAGGCTGATACAGAACATTATTTAACAATGCCCTTGGCCAGGGCACATAGCAAAGCCAAGGTATAGAATTTCAATTGCTAAGCTTGTGGGCATCTGAGGAAAGAATGTGTAGGGTAGAGGTAAATAGCATGGACCAAGATACGGAAGACCTGGTTCTAGATCATGAACATTCCTAAATACTTTTAACCAAGTCTCTTGCTCTTTCTGTCTGCTAGAGTTTCTGCATATCCATTTTGATCCTCACCTCCATGTATTTCTTAGAAACATGGGGATAGGGGTGGGAAAGGGAGAGGATGTATTTGCAAGTAGAGCACGCTGGCAGAATCTAGGCAGAAAAAAATACTGTAATCCATGATTCCTGCCACGATACTACAGAGCATTGGATTAGGAAACAGGAGGCCTGGGATTTTATTGTAGGTTTCCTATTTTATGACTTCTTGGCAAATGAGCTTTCTCATTTGTAAAATGTGGGAGTTGAATTGGATGATAGTTAACATTCCTTCTAAGTGTTCTATATGATTCTTAAAATTTGGAGTTTATTAAGTCATTCACTAGGAGGTTTATTTATGTATTAGAATTATTAGGCTCCTATTAAGTTCTTCAGTCTCTTTCTTGGAACTCTAAATGAGCCTGACTGTTTCATACACCACGTATGTGCCAGCCCTCAAAAGCAAGTCCTGGATACCAGCCTATGTTTGAAGTTAATACCCAGGGTTCCTGTTTGCCTAATCCCCCAGTGATTTTGTTTATAATCCAGTTTCACTTAGCTTTGAACTCCTGGTGTTGAGGTCTCTGTTGCATATGGCCTCAGTGTTCTCAACTGAACTAGGTCACATCTTTGACTCTAATCTTAACTTACTACTCAGGAGGGAGCGCTCAGCCAGTTGTAGACCTAAACAACACAGTTTCTACAAATTCAAACAAACTAGTCCCTGACTCTCACTGACCTTTGTATGGTTGGGATCGTGCATCAGATAATTATTTATTAAATATTTTGTCCTAGGGAAAATTTTTCTCTGAGACATAGCTCTGCCATTTGTAAAAACTACTTACCTACTTTATCAAATCTGCTATGAAAATCAAATGAAATAATTTCTATGAAGTTTCTTTGGAAAATATCTTGTGCATCCCTGTGTGTAAATGCCTAAAATAATAACTTCTCTGACACTGCTCCTTTTTAAACTTCCGTGGGCATGTGTTTGTGTTTTTGTTTGTTTGTTTGTTTGTTACACATATTCCCACATCTCTCCCACTCCTTGAAAGAATCTCTGTCTTTTTTCAATCTGGTAGACTCCTATTCATTTCTCAAGACACAGCTCAAAGGTTATCTCTTATGTGAAGCATTCCTATCTCTTCCAGGCAGAGAAAGCAATGTTCTCCTCCACAGTCATTTTGCACTTTGTTTACGTCTTTAGTCATAGTTACAGCAGAAGCAGCAACAGTCCCATAGGTAACAGGCTTTGAGCACTTCATACAAGATTGCATTGTACATGTCTTATTTCATCCTGAAACAACAATATCAAGAAACCCATAACCTTGTAAAGCACTATACAATTTAAAGAATCTTCCATTTAATAATAAAAAAAAATAGGTAACTTTATTAAGGTCATTATGGGAAACTAGGGTCAGATAACTTGCTGAAGATCTACCAATGTAAGTTCAGAAAGGGTCTAAACTTAGACCGGAACCCAAGCCTTAGTCCTCTCACCCCACCATATGACCTTTCAAAGCATCACGGGAATTGGTAGACTCTACTTAAGCAGTTGTGACTAAGGGTGATGACTCTGCCCTCATCCAGAGTTTCACTTTATTCTCACTATCACAGTTTTGCAGTGCTACATTTCCCTGCTCTGTATCATTTAATATTCTATTCTACTTTTTGCTATTCTACTTTTTATAATTCTTGCTTTCTTATAATTGGCAGGACTTTTTAATAATGTTCACATTAAAGCTCTTAGTTTCTCTGTTTGGAATTCCTCCAAGTTTATACTGTGTTCAGAATTATTTATTTTGTTCTTCTTTTTATTTCCAAGGAAGTTTGCCTTCCCTGTAAAATCCCTTCCTTCAAATCTAAACATCTTGATTTGACTATTATCTGTCTAATTTAGTTCAGCACTGTGTGAGGGTATCTCTCTAGTCTCCAGTCTTGGTGGGAGGAGTTATAGAGCCCTCTGGGTTTGTGGCAGAGAGAAAGCAGCTTCCAGGTTAATGCTGATCTTCAAAAAGAAGCCTTCTGCACAAAAGTCCTAGATGTTCTGATACTTCCCAGGAAGTACTGTAGTATTATGAAACAACAGTCATTCTTCCCCTTACTCTCAGTTACAGCCATGAGATATTTGACTAAATCTACTTTGTATCCACTTTGCAGAGGCTCTACCTTCATATTACTACTTTTATTCCCATAACTTTAAAACACTTAGATTGTGTCTACATTTAATGCCAAATAGCTACAATGTTCAAGGCATCCTGTGTGCCTCCTTAAGTGTTACTCAGCTCCCAGGGACTGGCTTATCTGGTGAGAATGAGTCTGTTACTAATTTCTGAGAATATTACACAGTAAGTCTTGATCAACTAGATAATGCAATCCAATTATTTATATTAAATACTCTCTAAGGAAAAAAGGGTGAAAAGCCAGATTAATAAACTTGTAGAGACATTATGAAATCCATAACTTGCAACATATATATTATACTCTTCTTAATTTTGTGTATTAGAATTTATGATGATCCTAGGTGTTCACAATGATAATTCCATAATTTTCAGTGATCAAAGAAAAATGCATTTCTGATCCCTATGGTATTAAGGAAAGAGAAATCATGTATTTGAGAAAGACTTTCGGTAATAAAAATTGAAATAGAAAGAGGTGTCTGTTTCATCACAGAATTAAATTAGCCAGAACATCCCATTTTTCAAGCATTTCCATTAATCAAGGTTTTACTCTACTTTTAGATAGGATGTCTAATCAAGCCTATCTGAGAAGTCAGTGTATTGGAATGTCACTTACTAAAGATTTCAAATATGCTTTTCAGAGCTTTTAGACCATGACTTTTAGGGAAAGTTCTCTGGTCAAAAGACCATTTGCCTGCACAATATCACATAGTACCTTAAACAATTGTCACTAAAATCTCATTTCCTTGTCAAACAGAGGTGGCCTTATTTCTACGATCGTGTGTCCAGATACATATAAAGGCACAATAAAATGCAGAAATGTGTTGATATATTCAAGGCATGACTTAAAACATGAAGAGACCTTCCTGGAATCAAGATAGCCTTGTTTACTGGATCCAATTGCTCTTTAGACACTTGAGCGATTTAGTCAGAGATGCAATTTTTGGATCCTTTTGTTTTAAATTGTATCATCCATTACCTAAATGCATTTTTACCCAGCAAGAAATGGCAGAGCCCAGGATTTATAACAACAACACTCCCAGAATAAGAAAAATGGTGATTCGGCTCATAGTTTCTGAAAAGGTATTAACATGCTTATACATGTCTGTCCTTTCCACATTCCCCCCAAAATCTCAAATATAATATGAATATTTTTTAGTGATGTTTAGTAATGAGCACCCAATCCAACCTTAAAATGACTCCTCTTTTAATTAGCACATTAGTCACTCAGTAAAAATTGAGTTGGATGAATTATTCAAATAGAATTCAGCAGAGATTCAGGAGCAAATCTGAAAGACAGTGGAAAGAAGAAGCAAGGCTGTCTAGTATTTTTCAGTTACAGAAGGTTAAAGAGGGATCCTGCAGAGCTAAGGAGAGGGACTCATAAGGGCTGTTTGTTAACAGAAGAAGTTGTAGAATGTGTCTGATGCTGCCAGTATCTGAGGATGACCTTGAAGTACTGATAAACACCAAGCAAAGGAGGAGAACACATGTTGGTGAAGTAATACTTCCTTATCTTTTGCTTTCATAGCTTAAATTAAACCCTACAGAATACCTCTATGCACCTTTTTGGATGAACTCTCACTAGGCATTCACCTAGTGCCTAAAATACTTTGAACTGGAAAGAAACATTCATGTTGAAGTTTTGTTGCCTCAGGATAATTCTGTAATTTAATGCAGAGAAATGGTCCGATTAGCAGTTGGGACCAGCAGGGGGAAACTGACTGGAGTAAGGAGGTGAGAGAGAGAGTCAGAACTTTATTTCTCAAGCACCAGAAAAAAAAAACAAAAACAAAAACAACAACAACAAAAAAAAAACTGCTCAAGGGGAGAGGAAGTGGGAAAAAGCCAAAGGAAGTAGAATTCAGTACGTCAGTGGCAGTGATAATTGGAAACAAAAATGACTGAAAATACTGCAAGGCCGAAGTCCATAAAAACAAGCAGGGAAAAATCCCCTCAAGTATTTAGATTTTCTCATGAAATTGTTCAGACGAATGGACAATAAACAAAGCATGAACCCTGCAAGATAGATCCCTATCCCATAGGTTTGGGTGAAGACAAGAAATGACAGGGCTGAGGGGAGAGTAGCCATGGAAATCAGCCTGGCTCTCCAGGTAATTTATCTGCAAAGGACACTTGCTTGAACTATTTGTTTTTGGTTGATATTCTCTTTCCATTTCACGTTGCTTTGGTCAGAGAAAAACACTTGAAGGCAGGAAGCCTGCTGGGTTGTACTTTTTTCATGCTGAGTGAGCCATTTCCCTGGGCTCAGTAGGAGCTAGTTTGACTTTCGCCTGACATGAAACCTTAAGGAGAGATCTTGACTTCAAGAAGCCAGGACTCTGGGACTTCCCTGGTGGCACAGTGGATAAGAATCCACCTGCCAGTGCGAGGGACACGGGTTCGATCCCTGGTCCGGAAGATCCCACATGCTGCGGAGCAACTAAGCCTGTGCGCCACAGCTACTGAGCCCACATGCTGCAACTACTGAAGCCCGTGTGCCTAGAGCCTGTGCTCTACAGCAAGAGAAGCCACTGCAATGAGAAGCCCGCACACTGCAACAAAGAATAGCCCCCACTTGCTGCAACTAGAGAAAGCCCGCACACAGTGACAAAGACCCAACGCAGCCCAAAATAAATAAAATTTAAAAAGAAAATTCTAAAAAAATAAAAAATAAAAAATAAAGCCAGGACTCCTTCAGTGGCCATTTTCATGAGGTAGGTTAATTTATGACATCCTTGGCTGGTTCCAGAATATTTGGAATAAATACAGGTCCACACGTCATTACTGAGTGGCCAAAGTCCACATCAGTCTCCTAGAACTGACCCTGATTCACTTCCACCCTAAGAATGGTCATCCATTTATCTACATGCCCACCTGAGCTGTCGGACCCAAATTTAATCTATAGGCTTAACCCAGAAATAACCATCATTTTACTCAAGCGTTCTCTGCTTCCCACTGATCATTTTCTGTAATTGTTTGACCCCAGAATAGCCTTGGCTCAAAGAAATCTGTTCCTACCTACAGGATACCACTGAAAGGCTAGCAAAATGCTACACAGACCAGGGAGACTCTTTCTCCCACTTCGCCCTCACAGGAAGTGAAATTCTGTTCCCAGCTCCAGCCTATGAGGGACATATGGAAACTAGTTCATTTTAGTTGAAATTATATTGTCTTTTAACTTGTTTTTTTGATCCATGCTAATGTGTACTAATGTGTTAGTTGCTACCCTTGTTACCCATCAAAATGTTAAGCAGCTCTGAGAGAATGGGAAACAAGATTTGGTACTTGTCATCCTGGGTACCCTGCACATAGTGAAACAATAAAGTGTCTAAAATTAAAATAAACGGTAAACGTTTTTCTCACATTCTCCGTAGGTAACCACAATTAATATTTCTGGTAGCAATTATTTCAACTTTTATTTCTTGACAAACTTCAGACAGTTCTAGAAATATGAAGATTTGAACATCATAACCCTACTTACCTCTGATTTTTGTTAACTATATTATTATTGTTTCACTGTCAAGTTATGTAAAATTTATATTCTGACATAAATATAAATCTTATTTTCTTCATTCATAGGCTGTCTAATAGCTTAAACAGAATAAAGCATTATTTTCAGTTTCTTGTTATATATGTGTAATTTACTCTAGATCTATGTTGTATGATTGAACTGATGGGGAAAGGAATATGATTCTGCCATTAAATCTCTGCTCAAATGAGAATGATTTGTGTGCAGAGATTCAAGGCATTTCTTTTTAATTTCCTTTCTGCTCTCATTTTTCTATTGAGATCATATTTTGCTGCCACTGTTTCTTCTGTATCACATTATCCTTTTTCTTGTATTACTCTTTTCCTGCTTTGGAATGTTGTCTTGAGAGGTTGTATAATTTAGAAGTCCATGCATGCTCCGAAGTGTTTTTAATTTGCCTTCATATTGGTTGTTGAGTTCATTTTAGCTAGAATTCTTTTACCTTTTAGCTTGTTTATTTGATTGCTACTAATGTATTTATTGCTATTCATGTTACCTAACAAGATTTAGGCAACCCTGAGGAAACAGGACCTGGGATTATATAAATTTGGTGGGGGGCTAGGGGGAAGTAGATTAACCTGAATGTAGTTTGAAAAACAAAGGATCTAAAATAAGTGTGGCACAGAAAGACACACAAGATGAAAAGGAAGAGGGCAATGTACCAGATGAAGGAACGAGATAAAACCCCAGAAAAACAATGAAATGAAGTGGAGATAGGCAAACTTCCAGAAAAAGAATTCAGAATAATGATAGTGAAGATGATACAGGACCTCAGAAAAAGAATGCATGCAAAGATAGAGAAGATGCAAGAAATGTTTAACAAAGACCTAGAAGAATTAAAGAACAAACAAAGAGATGAACAATACAATAACTGAAATGAAAACTACACTAGAAGGAATCAGTAGCAGAATAACTGAGGCAGAATAACGGATAAGTGACCTGCAAGACAGAATGGTGGAATTCACTGCTGTGGAACAGAATAAAGAAAAAAGAATTAAAAGAAATGAAGACAGCTTAAGAGACCTCTGGGACAACATTAAATGCAAAAACATTCACATTATAGTGGTCCCAGAAGGAGAAGAGAGAGAGAAAGGACCAGAGAAAATATTTGAAGAGATTATAATCAAAAACTTCCCTAACATGGGAAAGGAAATAGCCACCCAAGTCCAGGAAATGCAGAGTCCCATACAAGATAAACCCAAGGAGAAACATGCAGAGACACATAGTAATCAAACTGGCAAAGATTAAAAACAAAGAAAAGTGACTGAAAGCAGCAAGGGAAAAATGACAAATAACATACAAGGGAACTCCCATAAGGTTAACAGCTGATTTCTCAGCAAAAACTCTACAAGCCAGAAGGGAGTGGCATGATATACTTAAAGTGATGAAAGGGAAGAACCTACAACCAAGATTACTCTACCCGGCAAGGATCTCATTCAGATTCAATAGAGAAATCAAAAGCTTTACAGACAAGCAAAAGCTAAGAGAATTCAGCACCACGAAACCAGCTCTAAAACAAATGCTAAAGGAACTTCTTTAAGTGGGAAACACAGGAGAAGAAAAGGACCTACAAAAACAAACCCAAAACAATTAAGAAAATGGTCATAGGAACATACATATGGACAATTACCTTAAATGTGAATGGACTAAATGCTCCAACCAAAAGATACAGGCTTGCTGAATGGATACAAAAACAAGACCCCTATATATGCTGTCTAGAAGAGACCCACTTCAGACCTAGGGACACATACAGACTGAAAGTGAGGGGATGGAAAAAGATATTCCATGCAAATGGAAATCACAAGAAAGCTGGAGTAGTAATACTCATATCACATAAAATAGAGTTGAAAATAAAGAATGTTACAAGAGACAAGGAAGGACACTACATAATGATGAAGGGATCAATCCAAGAAGAAGATATAACAATTATAAATATATATGCACCCAACATAGGAGCAACTCAATACATAAGGAAACCACTAAAGCTCTAAAAGAGGAAATCGACATTAAGACAGTAATAGTGGGGGATTTTAACACCTCACTCACACCAAAGGACAGATCATCAAAAATGAAAATAAATAAGGAAACAGAAGCTTTAAATGACACAATAGACCAGATAAATTTAATTGATATTTATAGGACATTCCATCCAAAAACAACAGATTACAATTTCTTCTCAAGTGTGCATGGAACATTCTCCAGGATAGATCACATCTTGGGTCACAAATCAAGCCTCAGTTAATTTAGGAAAATTGAAGTCATATGAAGCATCTTTTCTGACCACCACGCTATAGGATTAGAAATGAATTACAGGGAAAAAACGTAAAAAAAACACAAACACATGGAGGCTAAACAATACGTTACTAAATAACCAAGAGATCACTGAAGAAATCAAAGAGGAAAACAACAAATACCTAGAGACAAATGACAATGAAAACACGACAATCCAAAACCTATAGGATGCAGCAAAAGCAGTTCTAAGAGGGAAGGTTTTAGCTATACAAGCCTGCCTCAAGAAACAAGAAAAATCTCAAACAATCTAACCTTACAACTAAAGGAACTAGGGAAAGAAGAACAAACAAAACACAAAGTTAGAAGAATGAAAGAAATCATAAACATCAGAGCAGAAATAAATGAAATAGAAACAAAGACAACACTAGCAAAGATTAGTAAAACAAAAGCTGGTTCTTTGAGAAGATAAACAAAATTGATAAACCATTAGCCAGACTCATCAAGAAAAAGAGGGAGAGGACTCAAATCAATAAAATTAGAAAAGAAAAAGGAGAAGTTACAACAGACACCACAGAAATACAAAGCATACTAAGAGACTACTACAAGCAATTCTGTGCCAATAAAATGGACAATCTGGAAGAAATGGACAAATTCTTAGAAAGGTATAACCTTCTAAGACTGAACCAGGAAGAAATAGAAAATATGAACAGACCAATCACAAGTAATGAAATTGAAACTGTGTTTAAAAATCTTCCAAGAAACAAAAGTCCAGGACCAGATGGCTTCACAGGTGAATTCTATCATACATTTAGAGAACAGCTAACACCCATCCTTCTGAAACTCTTCCAAAAACTTGCAGAGGAAGGAACACTCCCAAACTCATTCTATGAGGCCACCATCACCCTGATACCAAAACCAGACAAAGATATTACAAAAAAAATAAAATTACAGACCAATATCACTGAGGAATATAGATGCAAAAATCCTCAACAAAATGCTAGCAAGAAGAATCCAACAACACATTAAAAGGATCATACACCATGATCAAGTGGGGTTTATCCCAGGGATGCAAGGATTCCTCAATATATGCAAATCAATCAATATGATACACCATATTAACAAATTGAAGAATAAAACCATATGATCATCTCAATAGATGCAGAAAAAGCTTTTGACAAAATTCAACATCCATTTATGATAAAAACTCTCCAGAAAGTGAGAATAGAGGGAAACTACCTCAACATAGTAAAGGCAATATATGACAAACCCACAGCAAACATCACTTCAATGGTGAAAACTGAAAGCATTTCCTCTAAGATCAGGAACAAGACAAGGATGTCCACTCTCACCACTATTATTCAACATAATTTTGGAAGTCCTAGCCCCGGCAATCGGAGAATAAAAAGAAATAAGGAATACAAATTGGAAAAGAAGAAGTAAAACTGTCACTGTTTGCAGATGACATGATACTATATATAGAGAATCCTAAAGGTGCCACCAGAAAACTACTACAGCTAATCAATGAATTTGGTAAAGTTGCAGGATACAAAATTACTGCACAGAAATCTGTTGCATTCCTATACACTAATGATGAAAAATCTGAAAGAGAAATTAAGGAAACACTCCCCTTTACCATTGCAACAAAAAGAAAATACCTACAAATAAACTTACCTAGGGAGACAGAAGACCTCTATGCAGAAAATTATAAGAGACTGATGAAAGAAATTAAAGATGATACCAACAGATGGAGAGATATACCATGTTCTTGGATTGGAAGAATCAATATTGTGAAAATGACTATACTACCCAAAGCTATCTACAGATTCAATGCAATCCCTATCAAATTACCAATGGCAATTTTTATGGAACTAGAAGAAAAAATCTTAAAATTTGTATGGAGACAAAAAAGACCCTGAATAAACAAAGCAGTCTTGAGGGAAAAAAACGGAGCTGGAGGAATCAGGCTCCCTGACTTCAGACTGTACTGTGAAGCTACAGTAATCAAGACAATATGGTATTGGCACAAAAACAGAAACATAGATCAATGGAACAAGATAGAAAGCCCAGAGATAACCCACGCACCTATGATCAACTAATCTATGACAAAGGAGGCAAGGATATACAATGGAGAAAAGACAGTGTCTTCAATAAGTGGTGCTGGGAAAACTGGACAGCTACATGTAAAACAATGAAATTAGAACACTCCCTAACACCCTACACAAAAATAAACTCAAAATGGATTAGAGACCTAAATGTAAGACCGGACACTATAAAACTCTTAGATGAAAACATAGGAGGAACCCTCTTTGACATAAATCACAGCAAGATCTTTTTTGATCCACCTCCTAGAGTAGTGGAAGTAAAAACAAAAATAAACAAATGGGACCTAATGAAACTTCAAAGCTTTTGCACAGCAAAGGAAACCATAAAATAAAAAGACAACCCTCAGAATGGGAGAAAATATTTGCAAACAAATCAACGGGCAAAGGATTAATCTCCAAAATATATAAACAGGTCATGCAGCTCAATATTAAAAAAACAGACAGCCCAATCCAAAAATGGGCAGAAGACCTAAATAGACATTTCTCCAGAGAAGATATACAGGTGGCCAAGAAGCACATGAAAAGATGCTCAACATCACTAATTATTAGAGAAATGCAAATCAAAACTACAGTGAGGTACCACCTCACACCAGTTAGAATGGGCATCATCAGAAAATCTACAAAAAACAAATGCTGGAGAGGGTGTGGAGAAAAGGGAACCCTCTTGTACTGTTGGTGGGAATGTAAACTGATAGAGCCACTATGGAGAACAGTGTGGAAGTTCCTTAAAAAAGTAAGAATAAAATTACCATATGATCCAGCAATCCCACTACTGGGCATATACCCAGAGAAAACCATAATTCAAAAAGACACACGTACCCCAATATTCGTTGCAGTACTATTTACAGTAGCCAGGTCATGGAAGCAATCTGAATGCCCATCGACAGACGAATGGATAAAGAAGATGTGGTACATATATACAGTGGAATATTACTCAACCATAAAAAGGAATGAAGTTGGGTCATTTGTTGAGACATGGATGGATCTAGAGACTGTCATACAGAGTGAAGTAAGTCAGAAAGAGGAAAACAAATATTGTATATTAACAAATACATGTGGAACCTAGAAAAATGGTACAGATGAACCGGTTTGCAGGGCAGAAATTGAGACGCAGATGTAGAGAACAAATGTATGGACACCAATGGGGGAAAGCAGGGGGGTGGGGGGACGGTGGTGTGATGAATTGGGTGATTGGGATTGACATGTATACACTGATGTGTATAAAATTGGTGACTAATAAGAACCTGCTGTATAAAAAATAAATAAAATAAAATTAAAAAAAATAAAATAAGAGTGGCCACTATAAAGGTCCAGAGAGTAAATATTTTAGATTTTTCAGGCCATAGAGTCTCTGTCACAATTCCACTATTGTAGTGCAAAAGCAGCCATAGATGATACATAAATAAATGAGCAAAGCCTTGTTCCAATAAAACTTTAGCAGTGTACACTGAAATTTGAATTTCATGTGGTTTTCACGTGTCATGAAAGTGATTTTTTTAAAAGAACATGCAATTTATTATTATTATTATTTTTAAAATTAATTTATTTTTGCTGTGTTGGGTCTTCATTTCTGTGCGAGGGCTTTCTCTAGTTGTGGCAAGCGGGGGCCACTCTTCATCGTGGTGCACGGGCCTCTCACTGTCGCGGCCTCTCTTGTTGCGGAGCACAGGCTCCAGACGTGCAGGCTCAGTAATTGTGGCTCACGGGCCTAGTTGCTCCGTGGCATGTGGGATCCTCCCAGACCAGGGCTCGAACCCATGTCCCCTGCATTAGCAGGCAGATTCTCAACCACTTCGCCATCAGGGAAGCCCCCGATTTTTAAAAATTATTTTAAAATGTGAAAACTCTTCTTAACTTTCAGACCATACAGAAACAGGCAGCAGGCTGAATTTGGCCCGCAGGCCATATTTGCCTACCTGTGGTCTAAAAGGAAAACAAGATGTTTTCCTTTCTCTCCCCATTATAATTAAAAAAAAATTTTGAAACCTAAATGTGTTTCAATTGATTTTTTCCTTAATACTTTGAAGACTTAGTTCTATTGTTTTCTAGCATCCCAGGTTGCTGATGAAGAGTCTGATGGTGGTGTAATTCTCAGTCCTTAGTAGGGAACCTGCCCCTTCTGCCTCCTCTGTATCTTCAAATGCTGAAATTTCACCAGGATCTGTACAAACATGGATCTTTAAGGTATATTTTGCTTGATTCTTAGTGGTTGTGTTCTATTAGAAGGCTGTTACTCTTTTCCAGCTCAGGGAAATTATTTTGTGTTTATGTGATTTTATTGCTTTTTCCTCTTCCTTCCCCCTGCCCTTCTATAATTCCTAACAATGTTATTAAATCTCTTCTGTATATCATTCATGAATCTTAACTTTTTTTTTGACTTGTTCTCTTTTAAACTTCATTCTGAGAAATTTCCTCAATTTTATCTTTTAAGTTAGAAGCTTCTTGCTGCTCTTCCCATTTGATTATTTTGTCTGTTCATTGGCTTTCCAAAAAAATATGTCCTCATATTTTTAATTTAAAAGAATTATTGTTTACCCACAGTGCAGTTTTGTTGCGTATTTTGTTGCTTCGAGTTTTTGGAGCCTTTTCAGAGTACAAGGATGACCCACTCATATGTCAATTGTCTTCCCAAAGTTTTCTCTCTGCTGTTTCTTTATTGATCCAGTTCCTCTAGACTGTCTTTCTTTCAGTAAAACTTGTGCTTCACTTCTGATTCTTTTTTAGTCCTTCTTCTTACTCCTCCCTTCACCTCCCACTGTCCTAGAACTGTTATGGTTTCTTTTTATTTGCGAATATTCTTTTTGTCATTTTCTTCTTGAGAAGGAAGAAAATAGATGTATGTCCTCAGTCTGTTATCTTGAGCAGGTAGATAAGGATGAGGACAGCATATAAGTTGATGGGAGTGTAGTATAAAGGAAAAGATGTTGCTTGGATTCCTGTGGAACCTCATTTGGGACAACATGGGAGGAACTGAGTACACTATAGGCAGGAGGGAACAAAATCAAACTTGGACCCCTTGACAATTTGGGGAAGAGGGCAGAAATGCAAAACCTTTCCTAAAACAGAATCTATAAAATTTCAACTAAAGTTGTGTAGCTAGTAGATCCAAAAACTAAGTAAGGAGTTTTGTAAGTTAAGGTGGTACCATTGATTTGTTATTGAGATACTGCAAACATGTTTACACCAACCTATGACTTCAGTCATGCAGAAATGGCCAATCTAGTTTTATTTGATTTCCTGGAGACCTAAACAATTGACTATGGATAAGAACAAGATGACAACTATGACAGGTTCCACTAAGGTCCCCTTTTCTGTATGATGAAATAATATCTTTTAAAATATGTTAGCAGATTTCCCCAGTATCCATGCCTGTGATGTTGTCAATTAGTAGATACGCCCACCCATTTTAATGTTTTCTTGTCTGTAAAAGCATTTTAATCTTTATCTTCTCAGTGAATGCCAGGTGTACATCACAGTAAGACCACATTTTGGTGTCAAAATATTTGTGAGAGTGGCTAAATGTAGACATGGTTTAATCCTCTTCCCCAATTACCTTCATGTCCTTAATAACCACCCTCAGAGTGCAGTTTTCTGGCCATATCACCTTTATGTTCTTCCTTTGAGTGGTCCACAGTTTGCACGAATGAGACTCAGAAGGGTACTCTGTCCAAGTTTTAATGATGTTCATGAACTGAGTAGAACTTGGGAAGAAAAGATAAAAAACATTAAAAAACCTGCCTAACCTAAAATGTGGAGCTGTTCCCATTGTGTACAGACCATGGATGTTCATTTTGTGTGCAAATAAAATCTAATTTTTCTCTCTCTCTCTTTATAATGTAGAGCAGCTGCAGCAGTTTGGTCTTTTCCTCTGAGCTCTGTGTTGCTGAATTGAATAGTAACTTGAAAACCAATCTGTAGCCCAGGGAAGGGAAACAGAAATTAGTTCTTCATTCCCTACTCTTTATACTATATGTGTGACCCTTAATTACATTCACAGGGTCCTATTCAGAATGTGTAATGCAGGCCTAGGAGACAATGGAGCTACCATACAAATCAGACAAAAAAGATAACCCTGCAAAGCTTTTGTTTGTGAAATAATACCATGCTGGGTTATAAGTTTTACAAGAAAAAAACACATGAGAATAATAGGGTTTTCTAAATCAATTTGGGCTTCAGAGTTTCCATTTGGGGCTCACCCACATAAATGAAAGCAATAATATTAAATTTATTTCAACCTTTTCATCAGTACTGAATTTAAATAGGATCATACATGTAATAGAAAACACTGTGTTATCTCCTCAAGCTGATCTTATCTCTCAGGATGAGGTCATACCTAACCCTGAAACCATTGTTACTGATTTTAAGGCCAATGTGTTAATTTATATGTATCCAACATTTTTTTTAGATTTGTGCATATATCAAACATTTAAAATGAAACATATTAAGAAATATATAACAATCTAGTATACCAAAATCACTGTATGTACAACATTTCATATGTGCATGTATTAGCAATTTTAATACATAAAGGAAGGAAAAATGGCTAGGGCAATGATTCACTGATCATTAAGAACTTTGATATGACTGCATATTTTTTCTTGTTAATATAAATAAATAAGTTTGTCTACTACTACTTGCCAGTGGTACCTTGGCTGAAACCTGATTGGTGTGTAACAGAAAACGTTAAAATGTGTTAACAATGTCACTTTACCTTTCTGTGCCTCAGTTTTCTGATCTACAAAATGAAGGAGTTGGGATAGATTATATCTAAATTCCAACTTGGCACATAGAATTTTTAGTGGTACAACTTAGTTTGTTCACTCTCAACCCACCAATTGGCATAATTTACAACAAACTTACCTTTTCTCATTGGAAATCTTAAGACTTGAGAAATCAAATTGAAAAGGAAAGGAAATCAAACTGGAAAGAAAGAGGATGCATCCTCGTTTCTTACTTCCTTAGATGACTGGTTTTATAAATAGTCTAACATGTAAATGCTTAAACTGTATGTATATTTCTCTCATAATGCATTCCTTCCTCAATTCAAAAATCATTATGATTGCCCACTATATGCTTGAGTCTCCAAGTATATTCCCCATTTGCTTGCTAAACCCTGGTGCCATGTTAAAGAAATTAAAGGCCACTGTTATAATTAGAAGGAAGTTTTAAAAAGCAATTACCCTAGAGGGGCAGCCATTAATTTAAATTTAGAGTAGAATGTAAAGTTTATAAAATTATTTGTGAGCACAGGTTTATATTTTACAATATAATTGAGGTATAGTTGACATACTATGCAATTTACATATTTAAAGTATACAGTTTGATGAGTTTAATATATGTTTATACTTCTGATACCATCACCACAGTCAACACACTGAACATTTATAACACTCCTAAGAGTTCCCTTATAGCCGTTTGTAATCCAAGCCTTCTTTCACCTGTCCAGCTATCCCCCAGCAAACTATTGTTCTGCTTTCTGTTGCTATAGATAAGTTTACATTACATAAAATTTAATATAAATGAAATCATACTGCATGTACTCTTTCTTAACTAGCTTCTTTCACTCAGCATGATTATTTTAAGATGCAATCTATGTTGTTGTGTGTATTAATAGTTTATTCCTTGTTATGGCTGAGATTCCACTGCATGGATATTACCACAATTTGTTTATGCATTCATCAGTTGATGGAGATTTAAGTTGTTTCCAGTTTGGGTACTACAAATAAAGCTGCTACAAATGTTCATGCACAAGTCTTTATGAGGTTATGTGCTTCCTTTCCTCTTGGATAAATACCTAAGAGTGAAATGGCTGAATCATATAGTAGGTGAATATTTAACTTTTAGAGAAACTGTCAAATTGTATTCAAAGTGGTTGTACTATTTTCAGTTCCCACCAGCAATGTGTGAGAGTTCTAGTTGCTCCATACCAGAGATCAGCAAACTATGTCCCATTGACCAAATCTGGCCTGTCATCTGTTTCTGTATGGCCCATGAGCTAGGAATGGGTTTTACATTTTCTAGTGGTTGGGAAAAAACTCAAAAACCAATAACACTTTGTAAAATGTAAAAATTGTGTAAAATTTGGATTTTAGTGCCCATAAGTAAAGTTTTATTGGAACATAACCATATACATTCATTTATGCATTGTCTGTGGCTGCCTTTGTAGTACATTGTTAAATAGTTGTGACCAAGACCACATGACCAGTGTGCTCTTGATGTCTTTCCATTTTTATATATTTTTAGATTCAGCTAAAATTTTGTTGCTAATTTTACATCTATAGTTATGAAGAATATTGGTGTATGGGTTTGTTTTATTGTAATGACTTTGTCTTGTTTTCATATCATGGTAATGCTAGCTTCACAGAATGATTTGTAAAATGCTCCCACTTCTATTTTTGAGAAGAGCTTGTATAAAAGTGGTATCACTACTTCTTTAAATGTTTGGTAGCATTCATCAGTGAAGTCATCTGGGTTTGCACTTTTCTTTGTTGAAAGATATCTAACTAGAAATTCAGTTTTTCTGATAGATAGACAATATCCAGGTTTTCTGTTTCTTCTTGAGTGAGATTTGGTGGTTTGTCTTTTTCAAGGCATTTCTCCATTTCATCTAAGTTATCACATGTATTAATATAGTGTTGTTCAAAATATTTCTTTATTGTCTACCTATTAAATGTCTATAATATCTGTAATGATAGTTTCTCTTACATTCAGATGTTAGTAATTTATGTCTTTTTTTTCCTGTTAAGTCTGGATAGAGGTTTCTTATTTTTGTTAATTTTTTAAAACAATGAGTTTTTGTTTTTATTGATTCTCTTTCTTTTTAGTTTTATTTATTTGATTTCTGCTCTTATCTATATTACTTCTTCATCTTACTTTGGGTTTAATTTGTTAATCTTTTTCTAGTTCTTTAAGGTGAAAATGCAGGCAATTGATTGCAGACCTTTCTACTTTATTAATATAAATGTTTGATGCTATAAAAATTTTTTAAGCACTGAATAAGATGCATACCACAAATTTTGCCATATTATCATTTTTATTCAATTCAACATATATTCTAATTTCTCTTGTGATTTCTTATTTGAACCACAAGTCATTTATAAATTTGTTTTCAAATTTATGTTTGAGAGTTTCCAGAGAACTTTTTGTTATTTATTTCTAATTTAGTTCCAATTTGGTTAAGAACATTCTTTGTAAGATTTGATCATTTTAAAATTATTAAGAGCTGTTTATGAACTTTCAGAGCATAGTTTGTCTTAGTTTTATGTGTATTTGAAAAAATTGTTAGGTGGAATGTTTTACAAATATCTACTAGGTCAACTTTCTTGATAATAATATTTGTGCCTTCTATATGCTTACTGACTTTTGATTTAATTCTACATATTATTGAGAATGGAATGTTGAAATGCCAACTATAATTGTGGCCTTCTCTATTGTTCCTTGCTGTTTTTTCAGTTTTTGTTTTTATTTTGAAGCTTATTATTAGATGCATAAATGTTTAGAATTTTTATATCTTATTAAAGAATTGATCCCTTTATCATTATGAAATAATCATTGTAACCAATCCCTAGTAATATTCACTGCTCTGAATTCTACTTTGTCTAATATTAAAATAGATACTCTAGCTTTATTTTGATTAGTGTTTAGCATGGAAATTTTTACTATCCTTTTATTTTTAACCTATCTATTTCTTTATATTTAAAGTGAATTTCTTGTAGACAGCATGTAGTTGAGTTTTTATCCAGTATGATCATCATTGCCATTAATTGGGGTATTTAGACCATTTATATTTAATAGGATTATTGATATGATTGGGTTTAAATCTATCATTTTGTTTGATTTGTTTGTTGGTTTTTATTTGTTCCACTTGTTCTTTCTATTTTTGCCTTCTGAATTAATTTGGTAGTTTTCATAGTTGTGTTTTATCTTCTTTATTGGTTTATTAGCTATCCCTCTTTTTTTCTGCTTATTTGTTTATTTATGGTGGTTACAGTATATGTTTTCACAGAGTCATGAGCACTTTTAAACATTCTTCTTCTTTTCATGTAGTATAAGAATTTTACAGTAGTATCCTTCCATTTCCTCCCTGTTGGCTTTCTTTTTATTGTTGTCATACATTTTGTATCTACATGTGTTATAAACTACAAAACACTGTTATTGTTTTTGCTTTAAATAGTCATTTATTTTCCAAAGAGGTTTAAACATAAGAAAAATATGTCTTTCATAGTTATCTGTATATTTGCCCTTTCCATTACTCTTCATTCCTTTTTTTAGATCTGGTTTTCATCTAGTATTATTTTCCTTATGCTTGAAAGAGTTATTTTATATTTTTTATACTATAGGTGCTTCTGGTGATGAATTCTTTCAACTTTTGTATCTCTTTAAAAGTCTTCATTTCAACTTTATTTTTTCCTTGGGTACATAGTTTCCCCTGTATTTTAAAGATAATATTCCACTGTTCTCTAGATTGCATTATTTCTGAAGAGAAATTTGCTGGCATCCTTATCTCTGTTCCTCTGTTCTCTGCATTTAGAATTATGCCTGTCACTGTTTTAAGCAGTTTGATTAAGATGCATCTCACTGTAGTTTTATTCATGTTTCTTCTGCTTGGGCTTTGTTGAGCTTCTGGGATCTGTGTGGTTATAATTTTTATAAGCTCTGAAAATTGCTCACAATTACTTATTTAAATATATTTTCCTGATTCTACCTTCCTACTCTCTCCTTCTGAGATTCTAATCACATGTATGTTAGGTTGCTTAATACTGTCTTCTGACTCACTAATGCTCGATGCATTTATTTTCTTTTCTTTGTTTCATTTTAGATAGTTTCTATTTATGTCTTCAAGATCATCATTTGGTTCTTCTGTGGTGTTTAATCTTCTGTCAGTCTCATTTAGTGTATTTTCATCTCAAGAAGTGTGAGTTGTATATCTCTATATCTATATGCATTATGTATCTATAGTATAGTATATATGTATGTGTGTGTGATATCTCTCTTTGCCCTGTTCATTTTCCTCTACTCTCTTGAACATATGAAGTATATTTCTAAATGTTACTGTCATATACTTCCCTACAGATTAAATTATTCATGTCATTTCTAGGTCTGTCACTATTGATTGGTTTGCTCCTTATTTTGATTAGATGTCAGATATTATGAATTTTGGTTTTTGGAATGATGGGTTTCTTTTATTCTTTTAAATCTGTTGGGGCTTTGTGCTAGGATGTTGTTAAGTTGTTTGGAAACAATTTGGTCCTTTCAAGGTTTGCTTTCGGGCTTTGTTAGGCAGATCCAGAGAGCCCTTAGTAATTTAAGACTTAGTAATAAGACTAATTTGGGCTTTTACTGAGACATTACCATTTTGAGGACTTTGTTCAATTCTCTGTATATTGAGAGGTCTTTCCACACTACTGTTTGAAAATCAGACTGTTGCCAGTTCTCTGGGGTCTCTGTGATTTGCTCGACCTGCTCCTTTTTTGTAGTTCTTTCTCCAGCCTTACTAGTTTCCTCCTGTGGATGTGTTGATGAATATTCAGCTGAAGGTACAAGGGGAATCCTCTACAGATCTCTAGAGTTCGCTCTCTCTCTCTACATAGCTCTCTTCTCTCTGGTATTCTGCCTTGTGAATTCCGGCTGCTTGGCCTCCTTGAACTCTGAACTCTATCCCTTCTACCCAGTAAGACCAGGTCCCTGTTTCCTACCCCCCATCTGTGACCTAAAACCTGCTTTTATGCAATAAGCGGAAACAATGATAGAATGCACCTCATTTATTTCCCTTCCTTCAGGGATCACATACTGCCTGCCTATTTTCTAATTGCTGAAAACTGTTACATATATTTTGTCTGAATATTTTAGTCATTTAAAGTACAAAGTTTCTGTGGGGAGTGGTCACTGAAAATAAACTATGCCTGCTGACATGTGTGCCTACAGCTTACCCTATATCTGAAGCTTACCCTATATCTGAATTCAGCTTATTTGAAACTTTTGTGAAAAATGTTACCTTTTGGACATAATCCCTTCTGAAGTTATGCCCAAGATCTATGACTGAGAACATGAGTATGTCTGCATAAAAACAGGGTGAAATAGAAATATGAATAGGAAAATGAGGTGTGAGAAACTACCTCTAACAGCTTTACTTCTAGGAACTTCTACAAGTACCAGGTGCTTTAGTTTGATAGATGAGAAGTTATAATAGCATAATTCCATCCTTTAGCTCTTCAACTTGGCATCCTCTGCTGTCTTCGATTTGAGAGTCCCTGACAATATACATAAACACTAGAGGCTTTATCACCAGGTTAGGGGTCTCACAATCAATTATGGATTCAGCATTTATATTTATTTCTTATTTTTATTCATGGGTCCTCAAGTAGGTGTTAAATGATACAGAGGGAATGGTAGAAGTGTTTTATCTTGGTATGCAAATCATAGCAAGTGAAAGCCAAGGTTCAGTACCAAAGAGCATGTCTCTTGTTTTCGTATCTATTTTTATGCAAAATTGCTGGAAAACAGCCTTGCAATTCCTGGAGTTTTTTCACAGAATTTTTACCATATGTTCATCCCAAAGAAAAGACTACTGTGCCTCAGAATTGCTTGATTCTATATGTCAGTTCCAGGAGGACATAGGTTTGTACCATTGTGAGTATAGGATAAAAAGTATCACCCTTGTACATTTCCTAGGCTCCCTCATTATGATGTAATCATCCAAAAGTTTATGTTTAACTTTTGCTCTTACCTTATTAAGGGTAGATGGGGTTCCTGCATTCTGAAAACATATAAAATGCATATGTATACTATCTATAAAGGGTGGAAAGTTAGAAGTGTTGATAAGGGATCAAATTTTTAAAAAGATGAAACCAGTAATTTTGTGTTTAATAGTATTTACAAATATTTAAGAAACAGAAATTGCTGAACTTTGAGAATATTTGTGGCAAACCATGCCCTCTTCAATTTATGTGATATTACCTATGTTTAGGAGGTAGTATTTTCCAGTTCATAACAAAATTGGGACATTCTTTCCATATTCCTGTTTGTAGGAGGAAGGAATTCTGGATGACTAGAAGTTGACTCAACTTCAGATTCTCTTGTGATTAGATCAATACAATTCACTTTTATACACTTGAATTCAAAAATTACAGTCTTTGACTGATTGGCTAACTTGTTGATAGTTCAGGAAAAGCTCAGTAACTCTAAATCCAATAGTAAAATTTTCCTGTCCCACAAGGACCTACAGTTCAATAATCCTACAACCTTTTTGTTGTCCCTCACCTACCTCCTTGTTTTTTTCCTATCTCTCTTTTTTTTTTTTTTTTTTTTTTTTTTTTTTTTTTTTTTTTTTTTTTTCTTTTTGTGGTATGCGGGCCTCTCACCGCTGTGGCCTCTCCCGTTGCGGAGCACAGGCTCCGGACGCGCAGGCCCAGCGGCCATGGCTCACGGGCCCAGCCGCTCCGCGGCATATGGGATCCTCCCAGACCGGGGCACGAACCCGTATCCCCTGCATCGGCAGGCGGACTCCCAACCACTGCGCCACCAGGGAGGCCCTTTCCTATCTCTCTTAAGACCTAAGGCAAATGTCTTCACTTTCCAGCATGCACCTTCAACTCCCTTTGGCACCTCTGGCTTCATCACATTCACCTGAAACAACCCCAACCTTTCTTGAACCTAAATCCCAGACATTTCTATTCTTAAATTAATACAAGGCAATGTGTACAAAAGTATACATGATTTATTAGTTGATCTAACTTTTTAATTCATGATGACTAACTTCAAATGGAACCTTGGTACTTTCCAGATATATGATTATATTCAATCTACCACTATGATTTTAAAATTTATAAATCACTTCTTATTTCACTGAAAAAAATGGAAACAATCAAGGAGAAATTTCCACAGTTTCCTACTACCACCTTTAACACATACCCACATCTTTATCTCTGTGCTTTTCCTGCTTGCCTCGTATTATGGATGAAGTATCCATGCTTTTGTCTGAGTGCAACTCCTACCCTTGTCCACTAGGTCCCATTCCCTCTTCCTTACTGAAAGACATCACAACAGCAATTCCATACTTGCCTTCTAAGTCATCACTTTTTCTCCCTTTACCATATCACTTTCCATCAGCATTCAAAAGTGCTGAAATTTAGCTCTAATTAAAAAATATCTCCTAATCTTAAGTCCCCCTCAAGCTAATGCTTTAGTTTTATCCTATATATCAGGACTCCTCAAAAGAAGTATCTACATGGGTTGTCTCCCATTATTCTTCCTTTATCTTCTGTTGAATCCATACCAATAAGTCTTCCTCTCCACCTGATATGCTCTGGTCATATTTACCAGTTAACCCCCATGTTGCTAAATCCAATGGTTAACTCTTAGATCCCCATCTAATATCACCTCTCAGTAGCATTTGATAGAGTTGATCATTCCTTTTTCTTTGAAAGACTTGTAACATGGCTTTAAAATGCCACTGTCTTCTTTGGAACTTCTTACATCACCAACATATTCTTCAGTCTCCCACTAAACTTTTCAGGGCTCTGGAGCCCAGTCTTCAGGGCTTTTTATGATCTATCTATACTCATCTGTAAGACAAACATTTCCAAAATTTATATTTCCACCCTGGACTTGTGCTTTAACTCCAGGTTTATATATCTAGCTATTCATTAAACACCACCACTTGGATGTCTAATAAGCTTCTCAGATTTTATGGGCCAAAAACTAAACTTCTGATCTTCATCTCCAATCTGCAGTCTTCTGCGTCTTAGTAAATGGTAGATCCATCCCTTGGCTCAGGTAAAAAATTTGGGAGTTATATTCGATTTCACTCTTTGCCTCATACCTTATATCCATTCCCTCAGCAAATCTTGTTGGCCTTACCTTCAGAATATGTCCATATTCCAACAGGTTGCCACCACAACAGTGGGGCACTACTGAGGGTATATGGCATCATCAGTGCTCTCTTGAATGTCTGTAATAGTCTAATTACTTATGTTGCCATTTCTACTCTGGCCCTCCCACTCCATGCTCTGTACAGCTGCTAAAGTGATTCTTTTAAAACTTAGGTCACATCATGTGCCCCCCTCTTCTCAAAACCCACTAATGACCTGCCCTTTCACTCAGAATAAAAGCCAATGTCCTTACAATCACCTCAGACTGCTTCATGGCTTTTTTCATTACACCTTTCAGCTTTTTTCAAATGTCAGCTCCACAGTGAGGCTTTTGCTGACCACTCCATTTAAAATTATAGAACATCCCCCAAGCCCTAGAACTTCCCATTTCCCTTCAATCCTTATTTATTTATTTTTCTGAAGAACTTACCAACCACACCATTGCATACCGTATATTTTATCTAATTAGTTTTTATTGTCTGACTTTCCCAATAAAAAATGAACTCACTGAGAACAGGGCTTTTTCCTTTTTGTTTTGTTCCATGTTGTAATCTTAGCATCTAGAACAGTACTTGGTACTTAACGTTTGTTGAAAGAATGAAAGAAATAGGGTTTTTATAGAATCTGAACAATATATTGAGTTTTCAAAAATACCTTTATAGGGACTTCCCTGGTGGTACAGTGGATAGGACTCCACGCTCCCAATGCAGGGGGCCCGGGTCCGATCCCTGGTCAGGGAACTGGATCCCACACGCATGCCACAATTAAGAGTTTGCGTGCCACAACTAAGGAGCCCATGTGCCACAACCAAGGAGCCCACCTGCCACAACTAAGACCCAGCACAACCAAATAAATAAATATTTTTTTAAAAAATACCTTTATAATTAAAATATTATAAGCTACATGAATATCATATTTTTTATCATACTCCTAGGTATCCATCTATTGTTAACCAAATTAAAGTATAGGTATCCATTTATTGTTAACCAAATTAAAGTATCAGTGTCTACTTCAGTAGTGATGTTGATAAAGGCATATGAGTTTATGTGCATGTGCATGCGTGTGTGTTCTTCATTTACCACTCCTGCCTATAATGCATCACTGCTTTGTTTCAAGGTTCCTAATGGCTCCAAATTTACACACACACACACTTTCCAGACTTAGGCATACCTACCTGTCTAATACAGTTCACATCACTTCTCACCAAGGACCTACCATTTCTGCAACTCTTTTGTCTCTGAGAGCACTGTGTTCTCTTTACACCCAAGCCATCACCTATGAATTTCCCTCCCCTTGAATACCCTGATGTTTCCCCTCTATCTTAGGAAATGCTCACAGTTCTCTTTAACAAATGTAGCCAGTACTGACTTGCCTCTTCTCCCTATACTTACAGACATGATTGTTTATATCATTCATGTAACATTTATCCTAACCTGCCTTATAATTGAAGTATGTGTGTCATATGGCTCCATTGTCCTTCCAGAACAACCACCTGTGAAAAGCTAATCAGACTGAATTTAACTACCTATCTTCTTTGAGTTTATACCCCTATTGCTGAGCACTAATGGGGATAAACTCAGCAGATTGATGCTACTCTAAACTCATGGTATCCAAATTCAGCCGGGATGCCACTGATTTCCTAATTAGTCCTCACCCCTATTTCTTTGCAACAGCTATTTCCAAACATCTCCATTCTCCTTAAACCTCTGTTCCTGCCAGTTTGCTTCTCACCCCTCAGCATATGTCCTAGCCTCCTACTTCAAGGAGAAAATAGAAGCCTACTAACAAGTTTCTCAAATTTATGCAACCAAAGCAGCTTATTTGCACCCACACTTACCCTCTCCTCGACTCTGTCCTTTCAGTGTATGAATTAACTGCCTAATGCTAATTTCTCCACCTGTGCTCTTGATCTCCTTCTTTCTCACCTTTTCAGCATTCTCACTCTACGAATCAGGGAGGATTCTTTCTCCGTATCTTCAACTCTACCATCATTTTTGGCTTCCTTTTCCATCAGTACCAAACATGCTCGCCTAAGCTTAAAGAACCTCTTCGTGATATCACATTATTCTCTAGCCACCACCTACCTTATTATCCTTCTTTCATAGATACAGACTTTGAAAGTGTTGACCATTTATGTGGTTATTCTTTTCTTCCCACTCATTCCTCCATTTACTGTATTCTAGCTTTTGTCCCTACCAATACACTGAGTCTGTAACTCTAAATCTAGGATGAAGTCTTAATTTGTAGCATCATTAATAAAATGCAGAAGGCTGCCTTTTGATTCCCACCTCTAGTCACACCTTCCTCAGTGTTCCCATGCCCAACCTTTCCCCCTCCCCTGACACTATGCACCACATCTTAAGTCTTAGATCATATAGGGATCTCTTTCCTTCTCTAACCTTTGAGATTTCACGTCTTGTGACTTTGATTGGTTAGCATTTGTATATTCTCCAAGTCACACTTGAGACCTTACTTTATTCAGAAAATGTTTCTGACCTTTGTCTTCCCCAAGTCTGAGGCTGAGGTGGTCTGTGTATGTTGTCAAATAGCAACATTGTAATTGCTCATTTAATTGTCTTTATCCACCACTAGATTGCAAATTTCATTATGGCATGAGCCACATCTCCTTGTTTGTCAATATATCCTTGGTTGCCTACTGTAGAGCTTTAGTATACATACTATGGCATCAGTCATTGTGATATTTGAGATATACATATTAATTTCAACAATAAACCTGCCATGTTTTCCCATTTGCAAACACATTAGGGTTTGTAAGGCAACAGATACAAACACAGGGTTACGTTGTCACTGTAAATCATCACATAGCTTATCATTTTCAGAATTCTAGAGAATCATTTCCATACCTATCTTTAACTGCAAATATATTTTTCCAATGATACAGCCAAATTTCAATATAATATGCATGTAATATTAATATATGTTAGTACAATATAGATACTGGCTATCATATTAATATTAGAGTTCCCAGGACTTAGTTCTTGATCCTTATCCCTTTCTTGTCCATCATTCTTTTGATAATTTTAATGAATCAGGTTGTTTAAATATTCTGTCAGTTACCTATTGCTCTGTAACCAATCACCCCCAAAGTTGGTGCTGTAAAAAACCACAATTTATTATCTTTCATGGTTCTGTGGGTTGACTGGATGGTTATTCTCCTGGTGACACTTGGCTCACTCATGTAGCTGTGTTCAGCTGGAAAGTAGGCTGAAAGGTCCATGATTACCTCGTATGTAGATTAGGCAGTTGGTTCTGGCTGTCAGCTGGGGTGCCTTGGTTCTCCTCCTTATTACCTCATGTCGTCCCACAGGTCAGATGGGCTTCCTTACATGGCAGTTTCAGGGCAGTGTTCTAGGAGAATGAAAGGGAAAGCTCAAAGACCTATATAGACTTAACCTCTGAAGTCATATTATCCCTTCTGCCACAATCTGTTGGTCAAAGCAAGTCACAAAATCTATGCACAAATAAAAGATGGGAAAATAGATTTCACTCCTTGATGGAAGGAGAACAAAGTCATATTACAAAGGTACAGAAAAACTGAGACAGGATGAATCTGTGTCTATTCACAGGGAAACATAATAATTTATATGCTAATGACTCTCAAAATTTTATCTTCTGCCCACACATCTTTATCAGGATTAGACATATATCTGACTGTCAACCTAACATCTACGTGGATGTCTAAAATGAACATGTCCAAAACTGAACCCCTGATCTTTTCTACTTCGGAAAACTGCTTTACCCACCTCCTTCACCATCCCAATTAATGGCAAATCCATCCCTCTAGCTGCTCTGGCAAAATCCTTCATGTTGCCCTTGTCTAGAGTGGCTTTTAAAATCTGTCATCCAAACTGGGATACATTTGGGAGAGAAAACAAAATTGAAAAATAATTGAAATTATGTAATTTTTGAAGTAGGTCTTTTTCAACAATTTGATCTTATTATGGATCTAGAAAACATTTTATTCAAAACTACTTTCGAAAATAATATTTTTCTAAAATAAAATTTACATACATTCTTATATTTTAAAAAATACAAAGTAGTAATTTTTGAATTGCTGATACATTCAATGGATTCTTCTCTGGACACTATAATATATATATATATTTTTTTGCGGTACGTGGGCCTCTCACTGTTGTGGCCTCTCCCGTTGCGGAGCACAGGCTCCGGATGCGCAGGCCCAGCGGCCATGGCCCACGGGCCCAGCCGCTCCGCGGCATATGGGATCCTCCCAGACCGGGGCACGAACCCGTATCCCCCGCATCGGCAGGTGGACTCTCAACCACTGCGCCACCAGGGAGGCCCAACACTATAATATTTTTAAATGAGAAAAATACTATTAGTGCTGAGGTATCTAGGAAGCTCAGAGAAAATTCTGCTAAAAGGAGGACACCTCAATTCTAATTTTTTAAAATTAAAGTACATACATAGTTCATTTCAAATATGCCACAAGTTCTTCCTTTTTGCCTCCATCAAGAGAACCTTTCTTTAATAAGTATTTTTACTTTCAAAATTTTGTCAAATAATTTTCTCTACCTATGATTCCTGTGACTTTCATCAAATTTAGATGCTGCAAAACCAATGGACTTTGCAACTTTATTCCATTGGTCAGAATATACGTATATCCAATTAAAAATAGGAGATCTATGAAAAGGACTTTTCCACACTTGGGATATTGCAAAGTGCAGTTGTTAAATTTCAAAATGAAATCATGTACATCATTTGACCTGTTATCACTTATATTTTTCTGTTATCTCTGTTTTTATAGAAATAAATTGGGAAGTCTTTCTGTTTTCAGGCTTTAGTTTTAGTAATTAGCTATAATTTATTACAGTCTTTAGTAGCTGGAGTTTTGTTTTGTTTTGTTTTAGGTTTTCTCATTACTGAATACTTCAAGTAAAGATTTCCAACTGATTTGAATGAAAATCAGTCAACATTTAGAAAACTCACTCTGAAAAAGTTCATTGCCATGTAGAGCACAATAGTAACTCAACACTGTCTTGCTAAAGTTTATTTGTTGTTGTTTTTTTTTAATGAAACATCAGCTTTGTAGCTTTATTTTTCTGTGTGTGTGTATATATGTTGTGTGGTTGTGTGTGTGTGTGTATATATATACTATTTGTAAATTTTGACAACTTCCATTTTCATGTGTAATATATCACCACAAATTTAGACTTAATTCTGAGTTATTTATGTTACACAATCAATTCCAATATATTTCTATTACACAAAGATCTTAATTAGTAAGAACATTGTTCTTTTTATTACAATTATGATACTGTATTCCCCAAAATTTGCATTCAAATTTTCACTACAAAACAAGCAATTTTACCTTTATTGTTGCACCTAACCAAGTGTCATTTGAAATAATATTAGAAATCTCACCGGCAAAGGAGTGAAATTTTAAAAGCTTTAATTTGAACTAGATGAATAAAGTAATCAAACCATTAGAAAATTAACTGATTTTCTATTTAAAGAATCTGATGGAACTCATATAGCACCAGAATCACTTAATTATTCACAAAGCTCCTATTGGATCACAAGAAAACTTGAAATGGAAGATGAGCAAAAGTAATTTAAAATAATGAGCATTGATCTAAATGAAAAGTCCTTCATTTCGTAATCTGTTAACCTACATTTGGCAGGTGCAACTATACAATAATTTGGGGGGGACTGTCTTCTTAAAAAAACCTCACTGATGCTTCATCATTAGGTTTTTGTGTTTTGCTTTTCATGTGACCTATGGTATCATTAATACCACAATGGAAGATGGTAAATATCAAGGAGAGTTCGTGAAGTTTGCATATTTATCAACAACTTTCTTGAAAAATGAAAACTCAGTACTTTTTGTTATTATTAAACATGAATTTACTGTTTCATAGTTTAGCAAAACCAAAAGACTTTGTTGAAAACTATTATGAAATTGTTATAAGATAATAAACTGTTTTAGATTTATGCCATACACTACATGACATATAATAATATGTGATAAAACCACAGTAGCAAGAATGCTCAGAATCTTTTCTAGATAGGACTAGTCCTTTTCTGATTTCCCTTTATATTTCACAAGCCATTGTGACCATCAACACTGATGACTGATGATCTGGTGGGATTGTGTATCTCACAGGCCCAGCAGGCACAACTGGCGAGTACACCGAGTGGTCAGCAGGAATGACAGTGCTGAATGGTCTATCCACTAGAGAGCCTGAGAGTTTGTAAGGGAGCACACTTCATTTTGTCAAAGGAGTTTTCTCTTCTCTTCACCCAACACCCAGTCCATTACTACATCCTGTTTTCTCTACCTTCAAAATTTATTGAGAATCAAAATTTATTGAGAATCTTAACATATCTACAGCTTCGTTGGCTACCTCTCTGCTTCAAGTAACCATCATATCTAACCTGGATTCCTGAAATAGCCTCTTAACTGGTCTCCATGCTCTACCTTTGTCCCTCAGCAGTGTATGTTCAATACAGCAGCCAACTGATATTTTTAAAATTTAAGTTAGCACCCTTCCTTCCTCTATTAGAAACCCTGCAATGACTCCCTAGTTAGCTCAGAGTAATAGCCAAAATCCTAATTCAATCTCCAAAATCCCACTCCATCTGGCCCCATTACCCCTCTGAACTCATCTCCTGATACTCCCTGCCTTTTTTACTTGCTCCAGCCATGGAGGTCCCCAAATATTCTAAGCATCTTCTCACCTGAGGGTCTTTCCTCTAGCCGGTGCTACTGTCTGGAGTGCTCCTTCTCCAGATATCCTCTTGGCAAAATTCAGTCACTTTATTCCAGAATGCAAATTCAAATCTCATCTCCTTGGTAAAGTTTACCTGACTATCCTATTTAACACTGCTATCCGAACACACCCCTATCTTACTATTGACCCTCTGCACTCTGTTCTACATTTTCCCTTTTTCCCACAGTACTTATCAGGGTCTGTATACTATATTAATTACAGTACTCGTCAGCTTAGCCTATCATACTTCTATCATACTATGGTAACAAAAGACCGCAATGACTTACAACACCAACTTTTACTTGCATGGATTGATAGAGGCCGTGCTTCAGTGTCTTCTTCATTCTGAATATTCCATGCTGAATTGCCTTTCTCCTGGTAGAGAGAAAAGAGAGACAGCAGAAGCTTCTGGCATTTCATTAGCTAAAACAAGTAATATGGCCAAACCTGAGGTCAACAATGTAGGAAGTAAAATCTTCCACAGAAAGGGGCTTAATACTAGTTAATGTTTATGATTTATTGCATGTTCCTCCCACTAGTAACTCAAGGGCAGGACTCTGTCCTGTTTGTTTGTTTTTTCCCTGATGAATATTAACTACCTAGTACAGAGTTTGGCACATAGTAGCTAGTTAGTAAAATTTTATTGAATGAATGAATGAATGAATGAGAGAAAATACACTGTTTTTTTATATGGTTTTGCATTTCATAATCATCCAAAATCTTTCAGAGTTTCCATGGCTAAGGTGAATGCTATGTCTGTTATTAAAAAAAAAGATTATAGGCTTATCTGGTAATTTATTGTTGATATTTAACTTCTAGTGAGTATATAAGAGTATGGTGGAGGATGATGAATGACTTTCCAGTGGTCAGGAGATGAGGGTTCTGTAGCTTTGTCACCGGCTACTTGCCCTTGAGAATGTTTCCTTTGTTACCAGAATCCATATAGCAATGGGCCTCACCCAAAGGAATGTGTCATGATTGGTCTAGGCCAATAATGGCACTACTTTTCTTCTCTTAGCCCTTACAGAGTTTGTTCTGGGATGATTTGCTAAAGAGGAAGTTTGCTGAGGGCATCTGGGAATTAATTTCCTCCCTAATCGAAGAGAGTGTTATAGCGAGAATGTCTTTTTTAGCCCTCCTCTCCTTATCTTCCATCCATGATGCTATTGGGTGAAGATGACATGCCTGGAGTTATGGTAGCCATTATGTGACCATGAGGTGACAAACATGGGGATAAAAACAAACACATGGAGAATGAAAAATTAGAGCAGTGGAGAAAGCCAGTGTCCTTTATCACATTGTTGAACTGCCAAAACAGCCCTGAAATTGCCGGCCTACAAAATTCTTAGTAAGTAAACAATGCATGCACTTAAGCAGTGGTTCAAAACACTGTAATTTGGGTATTTTGTTCTGGCAGCTAAATGCATCCTAACTGAGACAGATCAGTTGGGTCAAAAAAAGATCATAAACAAATATTATAATATCTCATAAACCAATAATATGTTTCAAAAACATCTGAAATAAGTAAAGAATACAAATTAAAAGAATAATTTTGGCATATTGCCAGTATATTTGATATGGTCAAAATGCTAGAATGGGGAAAAACTTTAGAAAATAATTAACTTGATTTTTCCTTACATTGACTCAAAGAAGTAGTTTGAATATTTTTTTATCTGTCAACCAGCTGTTTTAAAATCACATAGATTCAGTCATAAATTGAAACATTCTACCCATGGTTTATCACCACTTTAACGTGAAAATACAAAAATATGTAGTAATTATTTTACTATTTACCTAGCATACAAGCTTGACTTTGAAAGGGTCTAGTACTAATTTGGAGCTAAATATGGTTTTATAATTTTAGAGGCAATGGGACATACCTTTGGAAGCATCTGTCAATCAATATGAGACTTTGGGTATTAATGTATCACCTCTGAAAAATGGAGGTTTTGCTCCATATTTAGGAAGACACTGTGGGTTTCAGAAGCTATATTTGCCCCTATGGAAAGAGGTCAGTGACATGAGCAAGGGAATAAAAAAATGGCATTCCTATTGAATTGAAAGGTATATTAGTTATTAATCCATTTAACAGTAAATAATAGTTCTATTACCATGGCTTAAACAGGTTTTTTTTTTTTTTTTTTCTCATGAAGCAGGAAGTTAAAGGTGGGAAATTCAGGACTGCCATGACGGTTCAGTGATGCCATTAGGAACTAAAGCTGTTTCCATCCTCAGCTCCTCTATCCTTATTATGCATTTATTAACCCTTATATTTCCTATCTCAGGGCTGAAGAATGGAATTTCCACTTTATATTGGCATTCCTGGCCAGCAGAAGGGGGAGAGCCAAGCCTCATTAGGTTTTGCCTTTTGATTTGAGGAGGAAAATCTGATGATATCTCATTGGCCAGACCTGTGTCACAAGCCTGCCTCTGGCAACAAGGTAGAGTGGGAAGCTATTTTAACTTTCTAGCCTTTATAGTAGAATAACGCAAGGGTGAATAGAATCATAAGTGGGTTCTGGACTCAATAAAGAGTGTAATTATGTGGAAAACATTTTTTTTGGGGGGGGGTCTCTCCTGTCTGGAGCTGAGAAAGTACTTATGAATCTTCATAAACAGAAGGAAGAGGCATCTCTGCCATTCCAGTCCCATTCTCCTTGCCTGCAATCCATTCCCTTCTTCCATGTCTGTGATGTAATCATTACTCATCTTCAGGATCAACTACATAATTTTTGGTGTCCTGGGCAGAAAGAAAATGTGGCTCCCTGACCAATGGTTGAAAAGTCAATCTCCCATTCTGATGCGACCATAATGCCAACCCATGGCAGTGGGTGAACCCCCCCAAGGGACTGCAGCCTCTGTGCCAGGACACACTTCATACCTGGATCTGGAGAGGATGAGAAACCTCTACTGAGCTGCCACTGAATGTACCTTAACCGACTCTTCCAGTTCTGTTTATTCTCCAGTTGTGCTTTGTATGTGATCATAATTCCCTAGCCTGATGGTAAGCCTCTTGGGTGGTTGTAGCTGTGCTTTACACTATTCTTAGTTTCACTCCAGTGCTGAGCCCTTGGTAGATCCTCAGCGCATCATTAATTGTCCTTGTCCTTTGTCCTTAACTATAGCAGGTAGTCTCGTAATGGTAGTCACAATCCTGCTATCCAGTGGCCAGCAGTGAAGTCCTGTCCAATACTGCAGAGGTAAATGTTTGCACAGATAATTTTCTGAAGGTTCTTACCATGCTCCAGGTCAATGTTCTTCCTGGGTACTCCATGGCCAAGGCTTCATGGAGGACCTAAGGCCACATGCAGCATCCCTGATTCAAGAAGGGCTATAGAAACAGAACTCATTTTTGCCCTCCTGGATTTAGATTTAGTTTCTTCTTTAATTACTATTATAAGCTGGGGCCTGACATTGTCTATTCTTTGTGCAGTGTCACATTCAGAGAAATAGCTCAGCCATCAAAAAGTAATTAAAAGCAATCCCACCTTTTACTGATATTTCTTGAAGAAGGTCCAAGAGATTTAATACATAATTCATATCAATATCCTCATACTCTGTCGCTGCCCCCCAAATATCGGTGTCCACACCTTATAATCCACATCCTACAAAAATTCTTATAGAGCACATTTTATTTGGCTCTTGGAATCTTCACGGTCTCCCTCACTCTATCAGATCTTCTCTTTTATTATTATTTTTTGGTAGAACTGTAGTTTCTCCTGATCTCTCCACCCCAGTATTTCCCCTACCCCACAAGATGCATAGAAAGGCCTAGAGGCTTCTCTGACAGGCTCAAAATTTCCCTTCAGTGTTTGGAAACAGAGGGACTGAAAAGACAATGAGAGACTTCACTTTGTGGGGAGAGGGAAACATTTATAATTAAATATCTTTTAAAATTCCCATTTCTCTGAGAATCACTACCCGTGCCTGCCTGGACTCCCTTCCCCCAGGCAAGGAAAAGATCTGTCTCACTGAGTACACACAGAACTGTGCTCGGGGGCAGAGAGCCAAGATTGGTTTCTGTTTATCATGGAAAAGAGCTCAAGGTACTTAGTTTTAAGCTGCACTGAATCTAGTATCATTCATCTCTTTATGTTCTTTTAAAAAAGCCTTTAAAGATTCAGTGCAGAACAACCACCACAGCAAAAAAGCAAATTGTCCTTTGATTCCATAATGGCTTTTATTCCCCAGAACTGCGTGTGCAAATAAAGGAAAGCAAATTATGTTCTGAATTAAACTTTCCTTGCTTCAGCTGGGCTGAGTCACCTTTGACGTTCCATTTTTTGAACAGAGCCAGCCATACGTCTAGAGCTATTTTAAAAGATATCACGTATAAACCTGCAAACTTTAGGATGTTCTACTTGAGGAAAGTCACCTAAAGGAAGGTAACTGAGCTGAATTTACCCATATATTTCCCCAGGCTTCAGTGTCCTCCCAAATCTTTTGGTATCTATAGAGCATCCAGAATATTAAAGTACAGTCATTACAGATGCAGGCCTCTCTGGTCCTCTTAGATGCACCACAGATGGTAAGATGCAATCAGAGGGAGAAGATAAATGCCTTAAACTTCTCCTTGCATATATCCCATGGTAGGGAGATAAGCAAATGGTAAGCAGTTTTTCAGTAAACAACTTCAGAATGTTTCTTAGGTTTTCAAATAGCCAAGAACATAAACGAGAGCCTACAGTCCTAATAACTTAAATACGTCCATGGTAGATTCAGACAGAATGTTATCTGTGGAGGGTGAGAGGAGAGTGAAATCAAATGTATATAATCAACATCAAGCAGAAGACCTAAACATTAGTATTTTATATCTCTGTGCTCTTTCTATAGAATTCATTTTTTCATCCAGAACTGGACATGAAGGCATCCTTAGAGCCTGTACAATCAGCAGCAACTCCCAAATTTCTCTACAGGAGGGGCTTGGGCCATCAGTCTGGTGAAAGGACAAATGCAGCTAGAGCAGAAGTCTGGAAACGATGTTCACTTACAAGTAAGTACACTAGTTTAATTTAGATATAAGTATGTACATATTCATGTAAGTATTCAGGTATCTAGAGGAGAGCTGACGGGAATTATTTGAGGAGGGGGGCGCTGACTAGCACCCTTCCAAGCCACACCTGCCTTGATGCTGTATCTATGTACAGTCCAATCTTCCAAACAGTGAGGTTAGCATTCTAAAATATTTCTGAGAAAGAAACTCTCACTTGGCAATGGTTAGAAACAAACTTTCAGAGGAAGCCAGGGACTCAATTAGACACCTCTGATTTTTTTAGAGGTTTAAAGGAGACAGTTTGATGTATGGCCTCGGGCGTGGATTTTAGAGTCAGAGACTTGTTTTCAAATCCCGGTTCCACTGTTTATTTGTTGTTTGACCTTGGGCAAGCCACTTTACCCCTCTGACTTTCACATTCTTTATTTGTAAGTAACCTACTGCCTAGGGTTTTGTGCATCAAGATGGATCACGATCGTACATACAAACTTCCTGAGACATTGCTTGGCACCTTCTAGATGCTTAGAAATGGTAGCTAATATTATTAATGTCATCATCAATGTTATCATTGTATTGAAACAATATCTGCTCCCATGTGTTGCCCCTCAATGTATTATCCTCATTCATTAACTCAACAAAAAATAATTGAGTCTACCTTGACTCAGGCCTTGTTGTAGGTCATGAAGACACCAAGAAGTTGAAGATTTGGGAAAGTGGACTTGCACATGAATTTCTAACAATAACCTGGTAATTAATGTACAAAGTACTAGGGGTGTGCTGAGGAGAAGGCCCTGAATCCTGACTGTGGGGAATGGGGTAAGCTTCATAGAAGAAGTGACATATTTTTGCAGGTTCTAAAGGATGAATAGAAGTTCATTAGCTGGGGGTTGGGATATGGGGGTGGAGAATTCCAGATGGAGAGAAAGAACAGTGTGTGTAGAGGAAAACGCGTTTAGAAGTACAGAGTCCTTTCACGTGAGTAGTCCTAAGAAACCAGAACATAGGTTTAAGGAAAGGGAGATGCTCATGAGGTTGGGATAGGAGAGGAGTGGCAGGATATGAATGTGAATTATAGTCGGAAACCTTGTAAGGCTGACAAGTTCACGCTTACACTGTGTGCACCGCAGTGCCACAGGGAGGTTTTGAAGCCAGGAAATGTCACAGAAAGATTTGTGTTTTGGAAAGATAATTCTGGTATGTTGTGAAGGGTTTATGTGGGAGAAATATGAGATGAGATGCAGGGACACTAATTAGAAAATTTTTGCACTAAGGAGGCATTTTAGGTCAGAGGCAGTGGAAATAGATGAAGGTGTATTTCAGAGACAGAAAGGCAGGACCCTTAAGTGAAAATATTTATGCCTTACTACAGAGTCTCTTTTAACTATTCTAAGACAACTGTTGTCTGTTGTGAGTTTTCTAGATCTTCCGTTTGTCACAGCAAACATTTCCCAGCCCTTTAATTGATTCAGTTTAGAGCTGCTTTGTCTTCCCTAGCATACTTTTTTTGTGAGTGATCTAAATCTGTCATTTTCCTCCTTTAAAATGAGAGCCTAAATTGAAACCCATACTTCAAATGTAGACTCATCATCCCTTGCAAACCAAACAATGTACATCTAGTAAATTATTATAAAATGGCATTGTCTTTTTTTTTTAGTCTTGTCATAATCTTTTGAACTCGTGGTCAACTAATACCCCCAGATCTTTTTTGCCTTAATAGTTGTTATGCCACCTTTTAGCATTTGATTTACAAGGTTTCCATTTGTCCACATAATCTGATCATTTGACAGGCTGAATCAGTTGGGCAGGTGTCTGGGAAAACCCCTGGACAGTTACATTTTAAAAGAGCCTATGTTGCTATATAAGTGAGAATGATTTATGAATAACCATATCTATTAAGCTGTTTGGTAAGCTGTTGGTGTGGAATTCTATAGAGTAAGCCATGGTTCAAAATATTTATCTTAAATCTGGAGTCCAAGACACCTAGCTCTGAAATACCCCATCCCCCAGCTATTTTACAGCAGAGGAATATGTGGGGGAGGGAAATGAGCAGTCTGTCTTAAAAAAATACATTTAGACTTCATTTGATTTGTAGATCATCAACAAGTTCACCCATCATTTCCCATAAACCTAAATCATCTGTATAAATACAATAAGGTATAATGATAGTTCATGTGAAAAAAACTAAAGATTTTTGTTGATAAACTCATCATGTGGCCTTCAGCATATCATCTTCTTAGATGTGCCTTAGTTTACTCATCTGTAAAGTAGAGAAGACAACAATAAAAGTAATAACAATAATTCATGGGGGTCATTATAAGGTTTAATCATATTTATGAGATAATTAGAATTCTTCCAGTCTTATAAAAAGCACTATATAGTAAGTACAGTATAAAAGTTTGTTAACTAAGAAAGTGTCATTCTCTCCCGTCACTACCACAGACATGCAGCCAACCTTCCCCCACCCCTTTCATACTCTATGTTCTTTAGCTTACACTCGTTGGAATGAAAATATTTGATCATTCATCAAGAAACATTTATTAAGCACCTACTATATTCCAGACACTGTATTTACCTTGTGCTTATACAAGATTAAGAAAACATGATCTTTACTTAAAAGATTTAGAATCCAGTGGTTTTTAAAAATGCTTAAACCTTCAATTATAGCATAGACTATATGGACAAATCAGTGACTTCCAACCTGTGAAGTTATTTTAAGTATTTGAGCATCTATATCCATTTACATATTTTCTTTTAAAAATAGTTACTAGTTGTATGACTGTTGCATGTGATAGGAAGCTGGGGACTGTAATGTGTTTTATCCTAAAAATAAATCCTTAAAAATGTAGGCACTGTTGATCACTTAGAAACAGATGAGAATTCTCTGGGGCAGAGGTGACTAGAATACAAGAGGGATAAAGCCAAATTAATGTTGGTAAGTAATTATGGGCATATTTATGCATCATGGAAGTTATCTTTGCTAGACTGTTTCAGACATTGTCATCTCGAGCCTTTTTTGCAATGAGATAATAAATAAATATCATAATCTTATCCACATTTAACTGTGCATATTTGACACAGAGATCAATAAAATACCTTTTCCTATGTATGCCTTCCAGCACCCCACACATAAACCAGAGGTCAAACAGCATTGTGAAAACATTGATCTTTCACTACCCTACTATGGTCATTTTAAACATTTCCAAACATTCTTCACTGACAATACTATTATAAGTCAATTCACCTTGCAGTAACCTATACTTAATAAACTGACAACTGAAATGGTCAGGCTAGCTGTATAGCATTCTTTCCTGCCTATATCCAAAGTCTAATTTACTTTTTTCAAACATAGCAGAAGATGAAGCTGGCATAATAAGGCTGTATCCAATCACTCTCCCAGCTCAGAGGAACTTAAACTATTTCAATTCATTACCACTCCCTTTCCTCCATCATTCCTCCTTCTCTTGGGATGACAGGTGTTCTGGAATATCGCAGGATGAAATTACAGTGATACACTGAATAGGACCAAACTAGATCTGCAAGCAAAGAATGGCACCACATCCTTTGGGGCTTTACTGAGTGCACTGGGGGCTTCCCAGGATCGCCAGGGCTCCCCTGCAACAGATGGGAAGGCAGCCCAGTTGAAAATTTGGCTTCAGGCTTTGGACGGGCCTCACTGGAGTGAAGGCTGGATGTTCTGCAAATTATGATATAGTGTCTACAGAGCTTTTGAACACATCACAGATTGCCCTGCTGGAAGTAACTTGGCTGAGCCATCTCTCATTCCTGTACGAATCCTAAAGAGTCACCATGTTTCTAAAAATCCTTATTTTCTATCCTTTTCCCTCTCAAATGCATTGCTTCCATTTTTATGCTTTTGACACAGAGGCATCTAAAATAATGCATCTAATAGAATTTAAACATTTGAAAACACTAAAGGCAGATTGGCAGGCTATTTCTGCTTCCTACTCTGGTAAACTTGAGGACACGCACCAGGAACCTACTAACGGCTTGAATAGAGGTATTTACGGGAAAGAAGGGGCAGATTGAGAGGGGTGAAGACTATAAGCTAGAAGAAAAAATATTGATTAGTATTTCAAATAACTCTACAGCTGCTCAATTATGCATAGAGGCCTCCCACGGTTCATGGACCCTGAACTGAAGTTGCAGGGATTCGATTCCTGTTCAGGCACTTGCTCACCAAGTCAATTTCAACAAGTGATTTGATCTCTCTAGGCCTCAAGGATGTCCTCATGTGCAGATGAGGATAACAAAAGCACTGTTTCTCATGGGTTGTTATGAGGATTAAACGAATAGGAGCATGCACGTAATAAACACTCAAAAATTGAAATGCTTCAACAAACTGTTAGAACTCTTATTGCAAGTGAAATTGTTTTATAAACTCTCATATTTATAAACCTCAGAAAATACATTTTACCAATCCTAAAATCACCCACCTGTTCGGAAGGGTTAGACTAGTAATCTTGTTATTACGGCCTCATAAAGGGTAACTACTAAGGTTCTGTAAATATGCAGACAAAAGGAGCTTTGGGACTGAGCTCGAGTTGCAGTGGATGTAAAGACAAAGGAGAACTTCTCATGTTTAGGGAAGAAGAGTCAGGAACAGGATGGAAAAGAGATTTCAAAGCTGAGCCAGAATTTCTTAATTTGCCTTAAACTCAACGACCCTCTAAACGACTTCTATGTTGGCAGGTTATTTTTTGCTTTTGTTTTGTTTTTGTTTCTAATTCTATTGGAAGATATTTTCCATGGGAACATATTTCTGGCTATAAATAGGAAATCATGGTAAAGCAGGTTTCACTTTGCTGAACTTATCGATTCTATAAAATGAAAGCAGCACATATATACATCTGGCCAGGGCAAAGGGCACTCTGCGAGGAGTCAGGCTTGTTTCTTTCTAAACTGCCTTTCTTGGCCCTTTCAAATCCAACAGGGCTGAAAAGGAAAAAGGGTGTTCTTTAGCTTCACACAAACTCACAGCCATTTTGATGACAAGAAAGCAGTGTTGCTTACCAATGTGTCTTTGTTCAAGTGATAGCAAGCCCATTGAAACCTCTGATGGAGCTCATTGAAAATAATAGGCCCCATTATCTTCCCTGGCAATGCTGCCATGAGAGCTTCAAACACTGAAATAATGACAGCACATATTGGACGTACAGCAGAAAGGCAGAGCATGATTATGGGCAATTTCTGGCTCTCTTCTACACACCTCTGTGTCTGTAGAGGGGGCAGGGGGCAAGGCAGGAAGGCACAAAGAAGGGGCGTTTCGTCTCTGTGCCCTTTGGGGATGTTTGTATCTTTCAAACTTAAATGTTTTGTCTTAACATAATTTGTAAAAGTGAAATACCAATTTCAGAATCGCTGAAGAAGCCAGAGTTTAGGAGTAATGGATTCCTTAATTTGGTATTGAAATTCTGTCATATTTGGTTACTCCTAGGGATGGCCACTGCAGAATTGGTATGAAATTTCTATCTGAGAGACAGCAAATGCAGTAACACAGGGTGGCCCGGGGCTCAATCGATAAGAGGACCGTTCCGGTGAGATCACAAAGGCCTTCGTTTCCCCAGGTCAGCTCTCTGTGTAAACCCTGGTGTTGCCAGCAAATCTGATTTTCTGGAGTTGGAAGGAACAAACGGGAAGAGGCAGAAGCCTGGAAGGGAGGAAAACATTAGCTCCCAGGAAAACACACAGAGCGGGAACAGGACTCAGGCTGTGAGAAATTACCAGGAGGAACACTCTCCTGAGGGCTCAGTGAGGGCTGAGCAGGAAAGCCTCTCCTCCCTCCGGGAAGAACTAGCTCTATCTCCTTAAAGGGGGCAGGGGGAGGAATATTTGCTTTGGGGGAAACTCTCTTTTTGTCACTTGTTATTACCTCTATGTTTTCAGAAATGAAGTGTCTGAAAAGCACCACCCAACACACACAGACATTATTTTTTTCATTTGAAACAAGTCTGAAGAACACAATGTGCCATGTACATCACCCCTGAGGCTCGTGTTTAATATCAGAACAAGATGGTCTCCCTGCTTCCCTTGTGCCTGACTAGAGCTGGGGAGAGGCCCGTGGCAGTAACAGCATCGTCCGGCTGCTGTGGCAAAATGATGAGAAGTGACAGGAAGGAAAAGGATATCTAATAGAAACTGCCCACAAATCTATCCAGTGGTTGAGGCTGGCAGTTACGTTCCCCCAGTCCCAGGTAGGGAGTATTGAGAAGCAACTATAAGGGTTTATTGGGACTTAATCTATACAAGAAGTAAACTTCCTCTCCACCCTCATCCTTCTTCTGTCATATGCCTCTCTATATTCAGTCTGGCGTGTGACTACTTCCTTCAAGGGGCACAGTCCAAGTGACAATGTTATTTTATTTGAGAGATGTACCCCTTGGGAAACGTATGCCAGTCTACCTTACCAGATGTGTGATCGCACACGTGCACGCTGATGCCACACACGGCCCCTCCATGTCACACCAAACCACAGAGAGGCCTGAACCAGCAAAAGGCAAGTGAGGATTTTCTGGGTGGCTTGGTGTCTGCATAGCAAGGTGCTGGCCAGGTCTCTACACCTTGATGCATCCATTTCTTCAGCTAGACTAAAAGCTCCTTCAGAGTGATGACATTTCTGTCTCCATGTCTGGCACCTAATGGATGCTACAGAGATACTTCCGAATTAAACTCTCAATCGAATATAAAAATCATTACTACTAGAAGTAAAATGTAAGCAGCTTTTAAGAAAAAAAGTAAATATCTTGTTTATAGCTTCTTAAATTATGTAAATTTTGCCTTTCTAAAGTCTCTTTGAAGTGGAATTCAAGGCCAAAATTTCATTATATTTATTAAACTCTGTCTTATTCCCTTCAGCCTTCTATACCAAAACATCAGAGACTGTGTAGCTTAGAAACAACAAAAATTTATTTCTCACAGTTCTGGAGGCTGGGAAGTCTAAGGTCAAGGTGTTGGCAGACTCTGTCTGGTGAGAGCCCACTTCCTGGTTCACAGATAGAGGCTTTTTTACTGTGTCCTCACGTAGCAGAAGGGGCTAGGAAGCCCTATGGTGTCTCTTTTATAAGGGCACTAACCTCATTCATGAAGGCTCAGCTTTTGGGGGTACACAGACACTCAGACCACAGCAAACTCCAAATAAGATGTCTTCTCTTCCCTTTGAATCTGGCAAGGCATTTTACTCTCAGACCATTTCACTATTACAGGTGCTTTCCCCTGAAATCTCTCTCTCAACAGCAATTCATCTTCTTGTCTACCATGCTTGTTTTGTCCTCTTTTTATTGGGGGGGGTAATATCTGTTTATTTACTTATTTCCTTTTTACAAGTTTGTTTACCCTTTAAACAAAAGTGCTGACTTGGTGAAATCAAAGTCTTAATAGTCAATAGGAAAAAAATTACAAAAAGGGTTCCACTGTTTTGAGATCTATAATTTCTTAATATTTATTAAAGTTTAGTCCAAGAATAACTTAAATGGGTTGCTGATTATTTAGAAAACAAATTCTAGGCTCTACTCCAAATCTTCTAAATTGGAAGCCTTGGGGATGGCCTTCCGGAGTCCTGCATTTCCAGGTGGCTGTCCAGCTGGGAACATCCCCTACAGTAGGTATCCAAACAAGTACATGAGTACAGTTAGATTCAGGCCTCAGAAAGCATAGCGGGACCCATGTTTCTAGGTGAAACCTCACAATTATAGCTTCCAAACAAAACGAATAAGTTCTGTATCACCTCTCAAAAGCAATCTCTCAGTATTGCCCTGTTTTCTGTCCATAGTGTAAATAACAGTATTGAAGAACTTTCCAAAGCCATAGATTTTGTTTTAAGGGGCTGGAAGGAAGATATGGTACAATGTATCAGAGGACGTGTTTCAACTCTTAGGGCATGTCCTGCTGTAGAATTGGCTGTGAATTAAAATCTGCAGAGTGTTCAATAGTGTGGTCTGTTAATAGCACACACAAAGCACTAACCCTCTTTCAAAAAACAGTGCTTAGGGAACTTTTGAATCTCTCCCTCTAGCATACCTAGAGTATTTAACCCTCCGAATGGACCAATTAAATTATTTTCAGTAATGATCATGTAATAATTGGTGGTAATCATTAATTTCTTGATCCATCTCTTATTTTTAAAGCAAAACAGTAACAACTTAAAAAGAATATATTTCAACTTTAAGTAAGTTATTCAAATTTGTTATATTATTTCACGTATAATCTAAAATTTGCACTTGCCAGCAATATGCAGTTCACTTGTTTCACTCTTGCAAATTTTAAACACGCGTACAAACTTCAAGTAGTCACCTAGAATAACAGAACTAATTCATGTTTTCTTTCTTCATTTTACAGTGAGGTACAATCATTGTTCATCTCCTATTTAAACCCAGGAATATGTGGAACCACAGCATTTGAAGACAAACTTAAAGGATGTCAAACTATTTCGAACTACTTTTGAACTAAACTTGTGTAGGTGGGTCCACATGTATCAGGGGCTACTGTATGACTGGGAGTTCTCTAAAGTACATTTTATGTAGGATATAGTGTTTATTAAGGAATAAATAATAAAATGTGCTAATTTGAAGGTCACATACCTATTATTAGAACTCAACTGTAACCTCAGTGACTGTTTAGAAATTAGATCAACAAGAAATTTATTTCAGTGGAATATTTCATTATTTGACATTGTTTAGAATTGCTGGTGCACGGTGGTAATGAAAAGTGGACAGTTTTTTGGTAGGTTTTATAGTAAATAAATTTTAAAATTCTTTGCAAACAGTGCACCTTCTTTTAGTCTGCACCTGGGGTGGTAGATCCCATCGCACAGCTGTGATTGGGAGTGGGGAAAGTTCAACATCTGTGTTTGTCTCTCCTTTGATGGATGCTAGTAGTTTGCATAATTTAAGGCATTGAACTGTGTATCTCACCTTGGTAGTTAGGGGATTCTTTTTCTGTTTTTACTGGTTGTGTTCCATTGGATGGTGGCAAAATAGCACTGGTGGTGCTGGGCAGTTCAGGCTCCCATATTGACATCACTTTATGGCAGACAATACTGGCATTTCTTTGCCTGGAAGTAGTCACCTGGTTTTATACCATCCCATACCTCATTTAACCTGAAGCTCCTTCCTCTGCTCCAGCCAGTCCAGTATTCTTGCAGCCAGTGGAACAGGGTTTTGTGAAACAATTGAATGTTTGTGATTTAATTTCATCCTCACTGAAGTCACTGAAGGGATATATTTTTTTTTACTATTTTGTGGATGAAGAAATGGAGTTTCAGTGAACTAGGAAGTGGCAGAGTTATAATTAGTGCCCAAGATTTCTGCCTGTGTCCTTCACTTTTGCTTGTATTATCTCCCTCTTAGGAAACATCACTCTTATATTCTAGACTATGTAAATCCTTTCTAATTTTTCATTCTCTCTCCCTTTTTCCCCATAAAATATTCTCCCACTACTCCGACATCATGGAAATGATAGCATATAATGTGTGTCTAATATTTAACAGTTCGAAAGGTCTTCCATATTTTCTTATTTTGTCTTCCTAAATTAGCTCTTCCCTGAAAAGCAAAGGTTAACATGACCTTTAGGTCATATGGGTCATAGAGTTGCAACTGGAGTCAAGGTCTCTGATTCCAGTCTTGGACTCTTTCTGCCATACACCACACCTTTCCAGTTTTGAAACAGCTTTTTGCGTCTTATCTCTTGGGATTGCCTTCTATGCCATTCGAATATTATTTACTTTTTTACGTATGTGTTAGTCTTTTTTCTTTTCCCCAACTGATTGACTGGAAATATCTCTTTGCCATTATCAGTCCTTTGGCTCTTGGCATGATTTATTTTCTGAGTCTCTTCTTCATATTACAGGTACTTTTATTAGCATATTATTACCATTCTCCACGGTACAATATTTTTACCTTTGTTTAAATTATTATTTGAGCCCAGCATCTTTCCATATTTTGCAGCATCTTCTTGGCCTAAATTCCTCTACCTGCATGTTCAGTCCTTCTCTTGAGCTGTACCCTGTGATGTGTCACTATGCATTTGGTTTCCCAGCTCCAGACATGTGACTGCCTCACATTCTCTCACTGCAACAGTCATCCAGATGAAGCATTAGAGAGAAAAATTAGTAGAAGGAAGGGTAAACTGTTTAGAAAATTCTGCCTTGAAATTCTGCTGGAAATTTCCATCCATGACCTAGTAACAGATGAAAGATATATCTTCAGATTAGACAAATGCCCCAGAAATCACCTGAATTTGGATTTTAAAAAAAGAAAGCCTTGCTCACATGACTGTAGCTATCATCAGGACAGTAGATGAATGCAATTAAATACCACTGAACTAAGAGTTCAAAGACTATGAACTCACTAGAGTTCAGACATCATAGAGTTGAGGTCCTTGAGAGCACAAACTGTCTAATTATTAATATTCATATTCCTGGTACACAGGTATTTTTGCCTTATATACATCCTCAGAAGTTTGTTAGTTGAATGAATGAATGAACAAAGTAAGAATGACATCAAGCACAGCTTCAACTCTGGCTCTGCCACATACTAACTGGATAACCCAAGGTGAGTCAATAATTTTCACCGTAACAGCTTTCCTGTACATAAACCTGGGATTTGAAGTGAATAGCTACCTTAACCTTGGTGTTATTATGAAAATAAAATACTGCATGCTTGTTAATGGTAACTAGGTAATGAGCTTGTTAAATGGTAGTGCCATATATTTCGTATCAGTTAGAAATGGTGTTGGCTGAAAGTAACAGAAACATTTCAACAAAGAGCAGTTTATTTTTCCTATATAATCTAAAGACCAGAGGTTAGCTAATGCCAGTGTTGGTCAGCAGCTCAGTGATGTAAGTGTCCGTGTCTCCTCAACTTCTTTCACCTTTTATGATCACAAATGACTGCAGCAGCACCAGCTGCCATACTGTGTTCTAGAAAAAGGCAGGTAGGAAAAGTGACTCCAGTAGTGTGTTTTCTTTTATCCAGAAAGTTAACATTTCCCTAGAAACTTCCCTAGCAGACTTTAAGATTTCATTGGACAGAACTTTTTAATGACTACTCCTAGGAGTTTTTAAAGTAACAGAAGGGACTGTCATGAATGGCTTTAGCCAATCATGTTTCATTACCTAGGGTTGGGCAAACTCTGCTCCAAACAAAATTAGGATGCTGTAAGCCAGAAAAAATGCTATGAGAGGTTCTTGGGAAGACATCCAACCGCGTCTTCCACGTACATATCTGGAGATGTTATGAAGAACAAGATTTTAGGAGAGAAAAACAATATGCCAATGCTTGCACTGTGTGTGTGTGTGTGTGTGTGTGTGTGTGTGTGTGTGTGTGTGTGTGTGTGTGTGTGTGTGTGTGTGTGTGTGTGTGTGTGTGTGTGTGTGTGTGTGTGTGTGTGTGTGTGTCGTGATAGTGATGGTGGGAGTTTTAACGTTTTTCTTCCTTGATTGCTAACTGCCTAGTTTGGGAAAGGACTGGCAGAAATTCATCTGGTATGTGATGTCTTTAAAGTGATGGATTCTCTTAGAATCAGCCAATTTTGATGCTGCCCTGTGGAAATCCCTGCTTTTCTAGCTTTGCCAAGTTAGAGTAATGGCCACAGTCTGTCTTTGCAAGAGCAGGAGCTTTAGCTGACTCTCCAATCTGTCATATACTTTACTCTTTAAGTTTTGATACTGAAAGGAGAAGGCATTCCATATCATCAGTGTAAAGTGCCTGTTGAAGTGAGAATCATAAAAGTAATAATTATAGTGTACGGTAGAGAAACTCATTCGGTCCGATAGGCTTCTGACTTATGTATTCTCCCTTAATTATAGGATCAACCCAGTATGCCATTCCTGCAGTTTCTGGTGACTCACTGCTTCTTTTACATGACGATGTATGGCATACTTAAATAGGGTATTCATTCCATCATCTGCTTGACAGCAATCCTAGCGCCCCCTCCTTCCCCTCTCACATCCCCTGGGAAATTCCCCTGCCTACCTCCCATCATGGAAGTAACTAGAACCTCGTGCTCTGACTCTCTGCTTATTTATGAAGTCAGTGTTTACTTTGTTGACCCATCAGTGTTTAAAAAGGAAAGGAGGGAGACATCTGTGACCCAGACAATGACAAGAGGTCTCAATTTACGACTGCCAAATTGCCGAGTGATTTTATTAATACCAGCCTCTGAAACACAAGAAAAAGTTCCTTTTAAAGCCTTTTGGTCACATGGCAGGAATACAATCCTATATGAATTATCAGCTAAGTTTCTTTTTTTTTTTCTGCACACACAGTAAAGCCTGGATTATTTACAGTTCATCAGGATGCTTCAGGGTTATACTGCTGCCAACCAACAGATTTCTTTGTTTTAAGATTGCAATAGATACTACATATTTTACTGTAGTAAATTTCTCATTTCTCACTACAGCCACACAAAAGCCAAAGGTCCTTCAAATTAGCTGGAGGGCACTTAGTAATAATTTATATCTACCACAATAATGATAGCCCCATCTTTTTATTAATTATACAGACTCCCTCAAGATATTTTATTTTCAATCTTGATGGAAGTTTTCACTTTATTAGGCTTCTATAGATTGCCTTCTGGATTCATATAGAAGCTGTTTAGAAGCTATCTTTGCTTCTGTTTTTTTCAGCCCAACAAAGTAAAATCATTCTGTTCTTGGCTATTCTTCCAAACTTGATTCTTTACCTTGTAGTCCATTTGGAATTAACATGAGTTGAACTATTCATTCCACATGAATTAGTAGGTTTTTAAAATTATTGTCCATTACTTGCTCAGATACTGTGGTTTATTTGAATCCAGGGAAAGTCAAACTATACTACAAATTCATATTAGGGAGCCTCAGTTGATATATTAAAGGTAAAAGCAGCAAGGCGTTTTTTTCCTTAAAACTCATCAATATTAATTGAATAAATAAGGCATTAGAGACTCAGTATTTCAGAAAGATGGCTGATAATCTGCTCAGGCTGCCAAAATATGATAGACTGGTTGGCTTAAGTAAAAGATATGTATTTTCTCACAGTTCTTTAGGCTAGAAGTCCAGATCAGGTTGCCAGAATGTTCTGGTTCTGGTAAGAACTTTCTTTCTGGCTTGCAGACAGCTGCATTCTCACTGTGTTCTCACATGGCAAGGAGAGACAGAGAGCAAGCTCTGTGGTGTCTCTTCTTATAAGAGCACTAATCCCATCTTGAGGATACCATCCTCATGACTTATTTGCCTCTCAAAGGCCCCATCTCCAAATGCCATCATATTGGGGGCTAAGGCATCCACATATGAATTTCGGGGGTACATAATTCAGCCAATAACACTGGCTAAAATAAGTAAATATCCTCTAGCAGAAAACATTTAATACTGCTAATTTTGATAGATCAAAAAAAGTGTAGGGCTTCCCTGGTGGCACAGTAGTTAAGAATCTGCCTGCCAATGCAGGGGACATGGGTTCGAGCCCTGATCCGGGAAGATCCCACATGCCGCAGAGCAACTAAGCCCGTGTGCCACAACTACTGAGCCTGTGCTCTAGAGCCCACGAGGCACAACTGCTGAAGCCTGTGTGCCACAACTACTGAAGCCTGCACACCTAGAGCCTGTGCTCCGCAACAAAGAGTAGCCCCCACTCACCGCAACTAGAGAAAGCCTGCGTGCAGCAATGAAGACCCAACACAGCCAATAAATAAACAAATAAATAAATAAATAAAATCTATTTTAAAAAAAGAAGTGTAAATGTCAGTTGAATTAGCAAAAAAGAAAAGGAAATCTTCAGATGCTAAAAACAAAGAACTTTAAACAGAGAAGGTAAACTTACACTTAGGTTAACTAGAGTGGGTTATTGTCCAAGTAACATAATAGATTGGGTTTTAGTTCCCCATCAGAGAAAGAACATGAGGCTCTGGACCCATACAAAGCAAAATGTTGGCACTACAACGTATGCATGAGTCTAAGAACCTGAAAGTGTGGACAAGAAAAAAAAATCAAGATATGAGGAGATGTTTGTGCTCTGTAAAATAAATCTGAGGAAATTACCAGAAAGAAGCAAGAGAAGTAAAAACACAGAAAACATGCAAAGGAGCTTAATAAACAGATAAAATAAGGTTGTGCAACATTCCACTAATAGGATTCCAGAAATAAAAAATAGATAGGCAGGTAATAAATTTTGAAAACAAACACACAAACAAGCAAATATTTATTTATTTATTTATTTATTTATTTATTTATTTATTTATTTATTTATATACCACACCTAGGCACACTATAAACCAAATACAGAATATCAAAGACAGAGTAAACCTGAGAAGCTAACAGGCAGATCATAGTCAAAAAGCCATTTGACTGACAACAAGCTGTTAAACTGCAATAACAGAGGTCAGATGATAATGGAATGATATCCTCAAATTGCTAAGTAAAATTACCTTTGAGACTAGAAATTTATATTTCGTTAACCTAGCCTTCAACCATGAGGCCATACTAAAATTAGTAAATGAATATATTTCTGGAAAAAAGAAAATTAACTTAGAAGTAAAATGGGAGATGCAATAAGCGGTAGAATGTATTTTATTATTTTTTATACTTTTCTGTATGTTTGAAATATGATTAAAAATAAGAAATTATAAAGACCTTTTTAACTAGTAATGAAAGCATGACTTTCTGACTCCCCCACCCCCTTTCCCTCTCTCCCTTTTTTGCTTTCTCTCTTACTACTTTTCTGCAGAACTTAAAACTTATGCAAGACAGTTTAACCGTTAGGTAGTATAGGAAGAATATCAGGGATCTGTGAACTTTCAAGAATTTTCAAGAATATTTGCAACCTGTATACAAACTTTACTGTCTCCAAAATAATTTTTTTAAACTGCAGTCAAATTTTTAAATGTTTATTAAACTGTCTACTATACAAAATATTGACAACCTCATTAAACATTAAATTTAAATTCCATAAAAATTTTACTTCATAAGAAAAAATTTAGATTTTTTTTTTACTTTTAAGGAATTCCTAAAATTCCAATTTAATAAATAACAAATTGCTATGGGGCCAAGTAGTTTTAAAAGCAAAATTATTTTTTTAAAAATTATCAAAACTGGTTTACCTTCTGAATTTTTCTTTAATGTGGGATTTGATTATATTTTAATATGCTTGATATGATGTAGAATATGGTCTCCAAAAACAGAGAACACAGGGTCTATGATGGTTCTTCAGGGACCTCCTCACCAGGAATATTCATTGTGCATCATGTACAGAGTATGGATGGATTTGGTCCGACAACTATGCTTTTTACTCTAGCTCCTTTTCTTCTTCCTATGGCTATCACAAGAATAATGTTTATTGAGTTATCATATGTCAGACACTGTGCCCAGAGTTCCAAGTGCTTTAACTCCTTTAATCCTCATGATAACAGTAGGAAAGAGGCTCAGTTATCTTTAGTTTATAGATATGGAAATTGTGGCTTAGAGAGTTATGAAACTTGCCAAAAATCACACTGATAGAAAGTGTTGAAAAGAGTTAGGAAATGAGCCTTTCTGACTTCAGTGCCTTGCTCTTGCCCATTATGCTATGTTGACCTCACAATCTCTACAGAAAGTAAGAATATTGTTGGCAGGCCTAATATTTGCCAAATGAATTCAGTTCACTTTCATTATAACTTCTAAAGCATTGGACAGAAAAAAGTTCATATAATGATGGTTTGAAATTTCTAGTGATGGCCAGAAGGCAGGGCCTTTAGAGGTCCCAAGCACTAAAATATTATGGTGATTATGGAGATTTTTTTCTCCCTCTCCACCCTGCATCTAATCAAAATATTAAAAATACTAAGCTATAAAATTAAGATAGCCAGAGTTCTATTTTTGTCCATGGTGGTTGTTTTTTCTGAAATATCACATATCACATTATTTCAAAAAAAATTTTTTTCCTATTAAATTACCTTATTTTGCTGGTGTCTTAGGTATAAACTTGGTCTGTGTGATGGTTAATTTTATGTGTCAACTTGCTGAGCATTTTTGGAGGAAATGAACATGAACATTTAATTGGGGAACTGTGAGTAAAGCAGACTACCCTCCATAATGTAGGTGAGCCTTATCCAATCACTGAAGGCCTGAATAGAACAAAAAGACTGTCCTCCCTGTTCAGGAAGGAATTCTCCATCAGGCTGCCTTCAGATTTCATCTGCATCTGCATCTCCTATGTCTCCAGCCTGCAGGCCCACACTGCAGTTGGACTTGCCAGCCTCCATAATCATGTGAGCTGATTCCTTTATAATAAACCTCTTTTTATATATATATACATCCTACTGGTTCTGTTTTTCTGGAGAATCCTGAATAATACAGTCTGTCTGCTGGGTAATCCACATTTCCAAAGGCCTACCCTCAGTCAAGTGTCTTAAATCTGTATTTTCTTTTTTGTTTTTTGCCGTACACGGGCCTCTCACTGCTGTGGCCTCTCCCGTCGCGGAGCACAGGCTCCGGATGTGCAGGCTCAGTGGCCATGGCTCAGGGGCCCAGCCGCTCTGCGGCATGCGGGATCCTCCCGGACCGGGGCACGAACCCGCGTCCCCTGCATCGGCAGGCGGACTCCCAACCACTGTGCCACCAGGGAAGCCCTGTATTTTCTTTTTTAATGTTAATGTTTGAATTCTCAGCTCAGTACTGTCTCACTTTGCAGAACATGCAATTGAGTATTTACTGAAAAAAATGGTGCTTCTCCCTCTTACTTCTGTGGTGCTGAGGACACGCTCCACAATTTGTCTTTTTCCTCAGGTCTCCTACTGAAATTTAACTTCGGTTTAAGAAACAAGGTAACATAATTGTGAACACGGGCTTTGGAATCAGTGCTTCATTTCAGTCCCAATGTCCTGTGACCTTGGGCAAGTCACTTTGAGCCCCACTACCCACATTGGTAAAATATGAAGCTCAAAAGAGATATTGTTTGTAAGGTTGTTTCACAAGGCTGTGCTAATGCAAGTGTTCGATAAACATTGATTATTTGGATTATTCTAGGTATTATATTATTAAGCATGTAAGCATGTATGTAATTCCTCACCTTTTAGCTATAGTTTTTGGCCATTGGTGAAGATGGATTTAAAAACCCCTAATTAAAAGGTTCTTTTGAAGTTGTCCTATGGGCCCACAGTGGAAGGGATTTGAGAGCCTGCATATTAACTGAGAGACCCTGAATATTAACTGGGCATAGATATTGCTTTTCAACTATCCCCTGTCCTAAGTATGGTGGCGGTCTCCAAACAGCTTAAACTCTACAGTAACATATTACTCCTTGTTCTCCAGCTATCACTTTACTTAGCTCCACTGCTGAAAAATCAAGGCTATTCTTTTCTTGCCTGCTATCAAGCTACTGAAGACTCTGTGGGTGACTGTGCCTGTATCATTGTTCCCTTTTCTCATCTCCTCCCTCGACTGGTCTCACAAATACAAGTTTGGTCACTGCCTACTCTACACAAAAGGTGATCCTCTGAGCATTTCTTAAGAGTCCAGCCCACCTGCTTGTGGGTTTTCATATAATTTTCAAGCTCATGAGAGACACATTTCCTACTTTTTAGTATACCAGATATTGAACTAGTTCCAACTGATTCCATGAGATCCTCCTACCTTTCACCAGGAAAACATCAGAATATGCAGTATGGTGCACCTGTTAAATTTCTTTTTTGTGTCCAGATTTTTTTAATTTTAATATAAAAACAACTTCAGCTTAAAAAAAATTAAATCCCAAATCCAGCAAGTTTTAGCACTGGTCATAGGATTTTCCTCCATCCTCAAGAACAGGGAAATCAAGGGAGTTTCCACTTAAACCCTTCGAGAATCCTATGCTATTTGAGTGGAGGCCTTGAGAGCCATGACTTATCCTGTGTTTGCTGCAGTGTTTGGTTCTGAGACAAGGGTCAAAATGACTTTCTAAAAGCTGGCTTTCCCCAGAGGCTACTTTTTATGTAGAAGCGCTCATCTCATAAACAATTGAATTAGTTCACATTAACCACTATCAATAGCAAAAGTACACAAAACATAAAGAAATCACCTAAAGTAATGTTTTTGAACCAGCTGCTAAATTAAGTAACGTATTTGTTTTATTGCACATTTGCATAATAGGGCAAACTAGAAACTCTCTGTAACAGATGTGCTAGTGGCAGGGAGATTTGATTACTGGCTTCTGTTATTAATCACTGCACAAATCTTAAATGATTTGTTTCTACAGTTTGATCAATTTACATCTCAGAACGTATATTTATGTACACAATATAGAGATAAAGCATTTGTTCACACATTTCTGGAGGCATCAATATATTTATGGAAATTGAAGTTTTGTTAACCTAGGCACAGGAAACTTGGGCCAAAGACTGACAACTTCTGGAAAGATCCCATTATTTATTTCTCATCAAACTAGTTAATAAACAAAAACCATTTTGCTACTTCCAGAACATTATGTTCCAGTGTCTATTGTTTTGTCTATTCCATGAAAACAAACAAAATATGTGATATTTGGAAGTCACAGGATTTGAACCATGGACACTTCTATTTCCTACAAATCACTCCAGAATTTTGAAGAATTAGAGGGTACCATGGTATCATTGAGAACTACTGTATAGAATTTTAAAAATTATCCTTCTCTTTTTAATTTTACATTTGACATTTCATAATCCTATATCTTTGATTTCCATCAGCATTTTAAATAAGTGTAATAAATTTTAAGATGGCATGCCTAAATGAAAAAAAAAGTAAAAACATAGGCAATATAAATACTGTCTCATTAATTTCCAATTAAGCATGATAAATGTACTAGTTCTACACATAAGTGTTTCCCCAATAAGTCAAAACACTAGATAATATGAGTTTTTTTCAGTTGTGAGTATTGCAGTTATTTTGTAAGCAAAATTTAAAAAAATAGTTTAAATACCCATAGAATGAAGCTAACATTTCAGCCTATTGGTTCCAAGGTTTGATTTACATTATAAGGACTTGCTATAGTGATTTACCATTTGGATTCTAACATTTCTCTTAATATTTTATACATTTTCATATATATCCAGTTTGATTAATTTTGACCTCTTCCAAAATCACAATAATCAACTCGTGTGGAAGAGAAAGCTTTGGGGATTTTGTTTCTCATACAATTTGGTTTTCCTAGTTTGGCCTCCTATTTCTACATGGTAAAGAGTGAAAAAAAAACAAGGAAAAAATATAAGAACTCAGGACTGAAATTAAATGCATCATTTCTGAAAACTGGATGAAATTTCAGATACAGGCTTTGTTTTTAATGCCTAGGAAAAAATTAAAATGTATATATTTTTCTCAGTCAGAGGCAAGACTGTTATGGTTGCAACCCCTGCCTTTTTATAGTTCATCCTGGGAGCTAATGAAGCACTGCATATTGGTTTCAAATTCAAAACATATGTGGTCACTGAGGCATTTTTTTTTCTTTATATAGCGTGATTTCAAAAGGAGCCCCCAGATGTGGTCATCTTACAAAATGTAATTTGGTCGAGTACTAAAGAACTTTTTCCCAGATGACAAAAACCTTCCCCTTTGAGATGCCTATGAGAACACAAACTGGCTGTGAAGTACACTCACAACCCTCTGTGAAAGATGTACAGGAGCTGATGAAAATATATTAAGGGACTGGCATGTCAAGGCCATGAAGGGCATTGGGCAAATTTGGATAAATGTGTCCAGGTTTCACAGAATCGGAATCAGAAGTGAGTTAGAGGACAATGTAAAAAGATGTTGAAGAGGGTAATGTAATCCACACAACAAACTTAACAGCATTACACATCCAGAGCCATCTCCGAAGTCATTAACGCTGTTACCAGGGGTGTCTGCCAAAGAGCCAGATGTCATTCTGCCACGACTTGGCATCTGATGGTTGTCATTTATAAGAGAGAATCGAGTGAGGACTGTAATTAGGTGTGTGTGAATAGAACCCTTCCTTCTGACTCCATTGGGGGCTTTTTCTAGTTCTGAACACATGGAGAACAAAGCAGGGGAGCTGATCTGCTCTTCAGACTCCTGAAAGTTCATGTGTTTTTTTCCCCTGGGGAAATGTATGGCTTATAGTTTTGTTTCATTTTTTTTTCACACAGTAAGCGTTTATTGCACTCTTTGGAGACGACAAAGACATGTTCCCAGATCCGCGCCCCCCTCCCTCCCAAAAAAAAACGCTCCAGTGGAAGAATCATCATGTAAACAGATCAGTTACAAATATACCATGGTAAGTGCTATGTTAAAGATATTGGTTTAAAAATGGTGTTGTGGGAGTGTAAAGAATGGAACAACAACTCTTTGGGGATGTGGGAAAGGGCTCCATAGAGGGGAAGATATTAAAGGATGAGCAAGCATTTGGCAGGTGGGTGAAGGAGGGGGTGAGCATTCTAGCAGAAGAAATCACGAGTAGACAAGTGATTATGAAATCACTTATGGAAAGGTCTGTTGTGCTCTGGGAATAGTGAGGATTTATACATGGTAAGAATCTGAGGCACATAGACATCCTAGAGGAGAGTCAACTGAGTGAGGCACAGAGGAAAAAACTGCCTGTTTAATCCTTCCTTAATTCCTACTTTTTTTGGAGGATAGTTAGATTAAAGGAGGTAAGTATCAACTCATGGTAATGTTCCTAAAACTTTGATGATAATAATAAACATAGCTAACATTTCAGTGCTCTGTATTCAGAATTATGCTAGTTCTTACAGCAACCTTATGAAATAGATTTTATTTTTATTTTCATTTTACAAAGGAGGAAAAGGGGAATTAGAGATGCTAACTAGCATGCTTAAGTTCATCTCAAAGGCAATCAGCAAAGCAAGGGGGAATCCAGAAAGCCTGTGGCTTTGCTCTCAAATACTACATGATGTGTATCACCACAGAGTTGTGTGTTCAGTACCTATGGACTGTCATCACGTTGGCTACAAAAAATGTCCTATTCTTAAGTAGAGAGAATGTGGCCTAGCAACTAGGCCTCCAGAATCATCAATCCACTTTTCTATATTAAATCTAGAAATGGTACTGAGAAATAATTTTTTTGATTAATTAACATAAGACATTATCTGCCTCATTCCCAAATGCCTTCAACGAGTACCAGAATACCCTGGAGGCATTGCCAGACCAAAGGGCATCTTTTTAAGCTTTCAAAATGTATTTAGTAGTAGGTAGAGATGCTTATAATATAGTTATGAGCTCAAATAAGGGTATATAAAACTTTATATACAGTATGATGATCAAATTTTTGAAGGGATAAATATGAATCAGAAACACGTACACATATAGAGTATATATGCCAAGATAATATTAAACATTGTCTGAATGCTAGGATTGCAAGTAATTCTTTAAAATGTTTGCATCTTTCTCCCATTAACAGGTAGAATTTGTGCAAGGAGAAAACATAAAACACCAAGAAAGAGAGAGTGCCTGTGACAGGACACACTCCAAGGTCAGAAGGCACTTCGAGAACCATCAGAGCAGCAGCCCCGGAACTCACCTGAGAAGGGTCGAGGCCTCCTGCAAATCAGCCGAGGAATGAGGTACCATCTGACATGGGGACACATTAGTTTCACTGGGAGCATCCCTCAGGACCTTGGTCCCTCTACATTTTAAAACTTTGAGGTTACTCTTTTAGTTGACTCCCAGGAGCCCAAAGCCCTTCCAAAACAGCCAGGGAATCTTCTCTCACCCACTCAAGCAGGTAGAAAACCTGAAGCCAAGATAACAACTGACTTTAACAATAAGATTATCTCACATAAAAGGAGTATTTCCAACCCCCTGCTAGAAAAGGAGTCCAGTAGCTCCTAGATATCCTTGAAGACACCCAGAACCCTAGTCTGTGTGCCTTTCTAATCAGCTTCAACTTTCTTCTCAGCACCGAAGCTGCTATAAGCATCCCAATCACCATGTTCAGACAGGATGTCCAGAGGCATAGATGTAGGTCCACCTCTTTCTTACAACTTTAAGAATGAAAAAACCTTTCCTGAAAGACCCTGGCAGCTACCTTCTCATATTTCATCATGTCCATAGAGGGCAGTTTTTGAATTGAATGAATTGGTTTTTGTGAAACTGCAGTTTCCACTTGCCTTCCTTTGGACGTGAGCTATGTTATATACCTCTTGGAGGCCCAATTTTTGAAGCAACTGACTAAACAGAAATATGTCCATCATTTTAGAGAAAAACAAGAGGGCAAGGATTCTATTCTCTGAACCCATGTGGCTATAGTCATTGTGTTAAAAGCTTAGTAGGCAGTTTCTCTCCTATGCTATACCAGGTACAGCCGGTGATAGTAAGGATAGGGTAAACAAACCTCTGCCACAAGATTCTACTGAAACAATGAGCCTCTTATTCTAAAAACATCTGCACACAGTTAGTTGGGTTTAACAGAAGGTTTCTGGCCCAGCCCTGCTGTTTATGGTTCCAAGGCAGCTGACGAACACTTTGGACTAAGATTGGGCTTGAAGGAAATGAAAGGATGGGCTTCAAGAAAGCGGAAGGGTGGACTTGGACATGAATGAACACCCTTTATCAGTAGGCCAAGGTATTTCCCAGCTGTAGGGGCAGCCTCATGCCAAGACGTATGGCCTTCCTGTCCTTTTAGAACTGTTACTGCTGAAATGACAATATCGTGTCAGGGGAGGGGGCAATGTTCCCCAAACTATGGAATTTATCCATCTGGGTGTGCCTAGGTATTCAGCTTGCCCTCCAGCTATACATGGTGAGTCACCATCTTGACCAGATTTCTTGCCTTTGATAATGAAGGGATCCAAATGGTTTTTCTTAAGTAAGCATTACTCCAAACTAGATCCTGTAGCACAGTGGTCCCCAACGTTTTCGGTACCAGGGACAGGTTTCGTAGAAGACAATTTTTCCATGGACCGGGGAATGGGGGTATGGTTTCGGGATGATTCGAGCACATTTCATTTATTGTACATCTTATTTCTATTATTATTACATTGTAATATGTAATGAAATAATTATACAACTCACCATAATGCAGAATCACTGGGAGCCCTGAGCTTGTTTTCCTGCAACTGGATGGTCCCATCTGGGGTTGATGGGAGATGGTGACACCCGAAGTGTGTTGCCTCTGTCCAGTCCACTCCATAATCTCATTTTGGTTGCTGTCACTGCAGAAAACCCTGCTTCACAAAGATAGAATATTGGAAATGGAAGCAGGCTTTTCAGTGCTTTTGTGGTAATCTCAGGATATTCCACCTTGACTTTAATCCAGAATGTATGGAGATTTGAAGTTGTCTCAAACATACTTTTAAGGCCACTGTCATTTGCAGTCTCAAGCAGTTGATCCTCTTCTAGCATGGACAAAGTTGATTCACTGGGCTTATTCACAAATGGGTCGTGGATCCATTCCTTCCCATTTCGGGGGTCTTGTGTGGTTGGGAAATAATGCTCAAACTCCTTTGAAAGCTGAAATAGGTGATCATGCACCAGCTGGGAGAAAGAAGACCCTGCCTCAGTCTCTTTCAAAATCTCTGCTAATGTTTAAAACATGTCAAAAATCCCAGTGATCACTCATAGCCCCCATAATTCCAGTTTGGCTTTGAATGCAGTCACTTTATCTGCTGACTTGAACACAGCTGTCGTCCTCCCCTGAAGTGACAGATTGAGTTCGTTGAGCAGGTTGAATGTGTCACATAAGTAAGCAAGTTTTGTGACCCATTCTGTGTCACTGAAATGTGCTGCCAGAGGTGACTGTTTTTCTAAAAGAAATCTCTGGAGCGGCTCTCGTAACTCAAAAACTCTGGCCAGTGATGAACCTTTAGAAAGCCGTCTCACTTTTGTGTACAAGAGAAGACATGTATGTTCTGTGTCCATCCCCTCACAGAGCTGCATGAACAGATGTGAGTTAAGGGCATGTACTTTAATGTGCTTGATAATTTTAATCGCATCCTGCAAAACATTTTTAAGTTCAGGTGACATTTTTGGCTAGCCAGCATTTCTCTACGGATTACACAGTGCACAGACTCACATTCAGAAGTGACCCCTTTGACCAGAGGAGTGAAGCCAGAAAGCTGTCCAATCATGGTAGCCGCTCCATCTGTGCATATACCGACACAAAATGACCAGTTCAGTTTCCCTGATATGTAATCATTCAAAGACTTGAATAGTTCTGCAGCTGTGGTGTTGGTTGGCAACAAAAGTGCACATAACGCACCCTCATGCACATCCTTCTTGAAAAATATATCACACAAAAACAAGCATTGGTGCCTTGTCGTCAACATTGGTAGACTCGTCAACCTGGATTGCGTACCACGGTGACTCAGTAATCCTCTCTAACAATCATGCCTCAATATCCTCTGCTATTTCATCAGTTCATCTAGTTACGGTGCTAGCCGAAAGAGGAACACGTGCCACCTTTTGAACTGCAGCCTCTCCTAAAAGTTCATGACAAATGTCCTTAGCAGCAGGCAGGATCAACTCTTCACCAATAGTCAAGGGCTTCTTAGGTTTAGCAGTGCGGTTAGCTACTAAGAATGTGCTCTCCGTGCAGACACATTTGATGAAGTGGTGGCCTTCAGTAATTGCTTCTGTTCTTTGCGTTCACATTTTTTTCTTTTGCAAAACTCCAGAGGCTTGTATTTTAATGCCGGGTGCTTGGTCTCCATGTGGCAAAGCAGTTTGGAAGGTTTCATGGCTTCATTGGATAACTGGTCACCACATATACAAAGTGGGCTTGGAGAATGTGAATCACCTGTTGCAATGAACCTGTAATCTAAGTAGGACTCTTGGTATTTTCTTTTGATGCAGCCTTCTTTCTGTTGGCAGTCTTAGAGTCCTCTGCTGTCTCATCATTGGGTCTTTCCCCCTTTCAAAGAAGCTCTCCAGCAACGTTTGTTTTTTTACTCATTTGGGCTAGGGTTAGCTTGTAGGCTTACCAAAACTGTGACTGAGACAAGTGCGCAGTGCGGGAAAGAGGCACGGATGGAAGTGGTAAATAAAATAATGGGTGGGCCACGCACAGATGAAAATAAGTGTCGGATTCTGACTTAAAGCCTGCCACCAGATGCAGCTGTACAATTGAAGTACATCAACTCACTTGCTACTCTAAAGTCTGCCACCAGATGCAACTTAATTGTCACTTGCCACTCACTGATAGGGTTTTGATATTACTCTGCAAGCAGTTGATCTATTATGGTCTCTGTGCAGTCAAACCTCTCTGCTAATGATAATCTGTATTTGCAGCCGCTCCCCAGCGCTAGCATCACAGCCTCAGCTCCACCTCAGATTATCAGACATTAGATTCTCATAAGGAGCGGGCAACCTAGATCCCTCACATGCCCAGTTCACAGTAGTGTTTGAGCTCCTATGAGAATCTAATGCTGAGGCTGATCTGACAGGAGGCGGAGCTCAGGCAGTAATGCGAGCGATGGGGAAGCAGCTGTAAATACAGATGAAGCTTCCCTTGCTCACCTGCCGCTCACCTCCTGCTCTGCAGCCCAGTTCCTAACAGGCCACAGACCAGTAGCGGTCCGGTCCCTGGCCCGGGGGTTGGGGACCCCTGCTGTAACAGTTAGAGCTCCTCGACATTGCAGAGGAGCAGGTCGCGTTGCTGCCAGTGCAGCAGATAGCTGTACTGGGGAGGGTCATCTGAGGTGTCGCCAGTGCTTGGCTGATGGAGACCTGAGGCATCCATAAACCTCATTCATCAGCAGCCCTCTTCCAAGCCACCATAAATAAAACAGCATCCAAATAGAGAACAATGTATTTCCTAGGCAAAAAAAAGCGCATTCCTTCCAGCCTGGATTTGAGTCTAGAAGAGCAGAATTCTGATATTCTTAAAGCTCAAAGGGCTGCTTAAATCAGCCACATCAGGTTGCAAAATGGAAGATTATTGACTTCTCTCCGGTTCTTCTACCTCAACCGTGTTCAAGGAAGTATCATTTCTTCTCTGGGTTACTGCTAACTGCCTTCTAACTCCATACTCTTGTCAATCCATTTCCCACAGAGCAACCAATGTTCTCAAAAAATGTAAACTACCAGGTCATGTCACTTTCCTGCTTAAAGTCCTGTAACATCTTCCCTTATGCTTAAAAGGAAATCTGAACTCCTCCCCATAGCCTTCAAAGCCTCACACAACCCGGGCCCATCTACCTCTCTGAGATCATCTCATCCACATCTCCCCTTTCCCCACCAGGCTGGAGGCACATGACCTCCTGTTCATTCCTGGTAAAAGCTAAGGTCTTTCTCACATGACTAGTTTTGCAGAAGCGCTTTCCTCTGCCTAAATGGACCCCAACTGCCCTGCTCCCAACACTGTCTGCATGTCCGTTTTATCATGTTCCAGCCTGTCAGTTCCTCAGAAAATCTGTTCCTAACCATGCTACAAAAAATTAGTCTCTAGTTTTTTCCTTAATCATTTGTAAATCCTTTATTTATCTGTGTATTTGTCTTTTTACTTATTTCTCTAATAAGAATGTAGGTTCCTGAGTCAGGGAGCCATGTCTGCCTTGTTCTTTTTTGTATCCTCAGTCTTTGACAGGATGTGACTTAGAAGTCATCAGTGAATATTTATTAAGTGACTAAATGTATCAGTGAATCAGGAGAGAAGTAGGAGGTAAAATTCCACCTCCTCTAAAGAACATTTTCTAACTATGACACCTGAAGTTATCATGATAGTCTTTTCTCCCTGATCTCTTTTATGCATTATTGTCATTATAATAATATTAGCTCCCATTTATTGAGTGCATGTTGTGAATATAATTCTAGGGATCAGACATGCTTAGAGATGTAAGACTTACTTTCTTTCCTGATGATCTAACTGAAGTGTAAACAATCAATGAGGAAAGGGAATGACCACAGAAGACTAGAATTTTGAGGGGATCTTCAGAAGGATGTTCTTGGGATTTAACACCAGCACTGAAGGAGGAATTAAGAATTAGAAACTATATAAAGGAGAGGAAGGGACACTCAAGACAAGGCAGATAGGAATTTTGAAGAGAAGCTGGAATGTGTGGAAAAAATAATAAAATTACATTTATATATGTTAATTTGATTGACAAAAAATGTCTTGAACAATTCTTGTTGAATATATTATTTGTCCCATTTATATAGCCATTAATTGTGTCCCACTTTGTATAAGTATCTTCATTTGGTATCTTGAACCATAATTAGAATTGCATTATGTTTCTGTATCATAAATCTGTTTTTCTTTCTGAAGAGATTGTAAGCAGAATACAAGCAAAGACCTTGTCCCATTCGTCTTTGTAGATAAAGAATTTCAGATCATCCAAATTGGTAACCTCTCTGGTAATCCTTTAACTATGTCTTCTACCTGAGTATGATGCCTCTTTATAGTATACCTAATGAAAGATTATCCAGCCTCTTGATAAACTTTTCATAGCAAGATTATTATGAGGCAGTTTGTTTCAATATCAAATATTTTTTTGTGGCAACAAATGCTTAAATTTCTCTCCTCAACTTTCCACCACTAATCCTAGTTAAGTCCTCTGGAATTATACAGGAAAAAAAATCTCTTTCTGCTGAATAATCCCTTGAATATTTGACAGCATAATTATTTTCCCTTTGTCTGTTATTTTTTAAGCTAAATATTCCTATTTTCATTAGCTATTCCTTACCAATATTAGCACTCATGTTTAAATACATCTGTTTTCTTAAACAACTGAATGATTGTTGTAAACTCCATGACAACATGTACCCACCCTCCTTGTCTCATTCACACTGAATTCATCTCACTTATAACCATGGCTGATATATAATAGGCAATCAAAAAATATTTGTTGAATGAATAAATGAAGGAGTAGGAGTACAAGATTAGCTGATGCAAGAAAGCAAGAAAAAGACATAGTAGGCATCTAATTGAAAAGGAAGAAGTGAAACTCTATTCACAGACAACATTGTCATCTTTGTAGAAAACGTACAGAATATCTAAAAAGACTAGAACTAATAAGTGATCTTGGCAAGGTTGCAGGATGTAAGATCAAGCATACCAGTTGTACTTTCTATATGCTAACAACAAAAAAAGGAAATTATAATTAAAAATACCATTTATAATAACATCCAAAAATATTAGAAACTTAAGGATAAATTTGACAAAATATATGTAAAAGCCTCTAAACTAAAAACTGTAAAACATTACTTAGTGAAATTAAAATGAACTTACATGGAAAGATAACCACCTTTAGGGTTGGAAGGCTCAATATTGTTGAGATGTCAGTTCTCCTTAAATTGATCTATAGATTCAACAGCATCACAATCAAAATCCCAGCAGGTTTCTTTTTTTGAGGAAAGTGATGAACTGATTCTATAAGTCCTATGGAAATGCAAAAGATGTTGATTAGCCCAAATGACTTAGAATAAAAAACAAAATCGAAAGGCTAACAATACCTGAATTCAAAACTTAATAAAAAGCTAATCATCAAGACAGTGTAGAACTGGCTTAAATATAGGCAAATAGACCAAAGGAACAGAATGAAATGTCCAGTATAGACATGGATAGATAGATAGATAGATGATAGATTAGATAGATAGATAGATAGATAGATACATAGATAGATATAGACAACACTAAAGGCAAATTCAATGGAGTAGGGATAATCTTTTAACAAACTGTGTTGGAACTAAAGAATACTCATAAGCAAAACAAATGAGCATCAATCCATACCTTAAACTAGAAACAAAAATTATTCCAAATGGCTCATATACCTAAATGTAAAACCTAAAACTGTAAAACCTCTTGAAGAACACATGGGAGAAAATTTTTGTGACCTTGAGTTAGGCTAACTTCATTGGTTAGACAAAAAATATCCATGAGACAAACAAAACATCTATAAATAGGACTTCATCAAAATTAACAATTCCTATTCTTTGAAAGACATTGTTAGGAAAATGAAAATATTTAAAAGACACACCATTTAAAAAATGAGAAATGAAGGCACAGACTGGTAGAAAATGTCTGTAAATTAAATATCTGATTAAAAGAAATTGTATTCAGAATACAAAATCTAATAATAATAAAAGAAACATCCCAACAAAAAGTGGACAAAAGAACTGCCACTTCTCCAAAGATACACAGAAAGCAAGTAAACACACAAAAAAAGATGCTCACCATTAGTAGTCACTAGGGAAACACAAATTAAAACCATAATGAGATACCTCAACAAAACTATTAAAATAGTTAAAATTAAAACACTGATTATACCAAGCCTTGGTGAGGATGTGGAGGAACTGGAATTCTCATACACTCAAACTGAATGGAAAATGGTAGAAACCACTTTGAAAAACAGTTTTGAAGTTTCTTAAAAAAATTAAACATGCACTCACAGTATTGCCCAAGAGAAATGAAAGCATATCTTCATACAAAGACTGCACATTGCACATAAATATTCAGAGTGGCTTTATTTGTGATGACCCCAAACTGGAAACAATTCAAACATCCCTCAGCTGGTGAATGAATAAGTAAAATCTGGCATATCCATGAAATGGAATACTATTCAGCAATATATAAAAATAAACCATAGTGCACAGAATGCTCTGAATGAACCTCAAAATAATTATGCTGAGTGAAAAAAATTGAGAGAAAAAAGTCCATGCTATAAGTAGTCATTTATATAAAATCCTAGAAGATGCAAATTAATCTATACTGACAGAAAATAGATGAGTGGTTGCCTGGGATTAGGGTATCAGGGAGAGGCAGAAGGGAAGTATTACAAAGAGTCATGAAGAAATGTTTGTTGGTGACATGTATGTTCATTTTCTTAATTGTGGTGATAGTTTCATGGGTATATATGTTCGAATTTTATCAAAATTTACACAGTAAATATGTGCAGTGTATTTCATGACACCTGTACCTCAATAAAGCTGTTCTTAAAAAAGACTACAGCCTTGAAGTCAGTTAGGTCTAGATTTAAGTTTTACCTTGTCCACTCATGTGCTGCGAGCCTTTGGACAGTTATTTAACCTCTCTGAGGCTTATTTTTATTTTAAATTGATTCTATGAGAATTCTTTCAAACTTCATAGAAGTGATGTGAATGTATGTAACAAAGTATCTTAAATGGGTGAGGGATAGAGTTCTTATGCTAATGAAATTGTACAGGCTCCACCCTCCCCATTTCTGGCCATTAATTTGCAAAGAAACTGAAGAGTCCATTGAGCTTCCCGCTATATTCACATGTATCTGATGCACTGGGAGGGCAGTGAAAGAAGCCGGATAGCTGGAAGGACAATGAGAAGTCCCTGAGGTGGAACTTCCCAAAAGGAAAGGAGGAGGCTAGATGGTGGTGCATAGAGGAATAGTTTGCCAGCTATAGCAGCGGACAAGCTCGTGCTAAATCCAGCCATCCTGGAGACAGGTGTGTTCTCTGAGGATAGGACTAAGTGCATGTGAGCTGATAGGGCTGCCTCACTACATTCCACATACTTTAGTGTCCAAGCAGCTATATTGTGGCATATCCTCAACTGAATACAACAGGGGGATGGATCGGCCTCTATATTCACAAAAGCGTCCCCGCAGCCATCAGGTTTCCAGTGTTGTGCACCACTATTGTGTTTCATTGGCAGCAGGTGTGGTGGGTTTCCATCCCTACTGGTAGCAAGGAATGGCCAATACTGTTTTATAGATAATGTCAGCATCCTTGGAGAGTCCCCAAATAACTAAGGTGTGAATTTTCCTCTGGCCAGCAGGGGATATTTTGCAACAGAAAAGAGCCAAGTATTCATTTTAACAAAACTACATCCATAGTCATTGCCCGTAACAGCTGAGAAACTGAAGTTGCAAATAAGAAAACGAAAAATTACGGTTAAGGTATTTTTCCATGGCATGTAAGTAGAATAATAGCACATCATCAAACCTAATGGAAACATTTCTTTCCTCATCTTACTCAACTCTTTGGCAGCACTCAATACAGTCAATGTTTCTTGAAACATTTCTCCTCTGACTGCTAAGACACCACCTGATCCAAGTTTTTCTCCTACCTCTCCATTTACTTTTTCCTCCTGCATCTCCATCCATCTTTTTCCAAATATATTTCTCCAGCCCAAGCTTGTTGTCTCCACATCTCCACATTTTGGTATCCAATTGCCTACCTAATAGCTCTACATGGATATCTCATGATATCTCAAATTTAATTTATTCTCTTTCCTCCTAACCTCTTCTTGCTTCAGTCTTCACCAGCCCACAATTATCCACCAAGTAGTAGGGAGCCCAGAGACCTGGGAATAATCCTTAATCTCTCTAGTCCATTGGTCTAGCCACTCTATGCATAAGGAAATTAATTCATCATGCTTAAATTATTCTCCGTGAATTCATAAGCTCTTACATCTCAAAGGTCCTTTCCATGAACTTAAAAACTATCAATTTAAGAAGCAATTATTAAACTTCCCTGGTGGTGCAGTGGTTAAGAATCCGCCTGCCAATGCAGGGGACATGGGTTCAAGCCCTGGTCCAGGAAGATCCCACATGCCATGGAGCAACTAAGCCCGCGCGCTGCAACTACTGAGCCTTAGCTCTAGAGCCGACGAGCCACAACTACTGAGTCTGTGAGCCATAACTACTAAAGCCCACGGGCCTAGAACCTGTGCTCCACAACAAGAGAAGGCACCACAATGAGAAGACCGCGCACCACAACAAAGAACAACCCCCGCTCCATGCAACTAGAGAAAGTCCGCGTGCAGCAACAAAGACCCAACACAGCCAAATATAAATAAATAACATTTAAGAAGCAATTATAGGGGCTTCCCTGGTGGCGCAGTGGTTGAGAGTCCGCCTGCCGATGCAGGGGACACAGGTTCGTGCCCCGGTCCGGGAGGATCCCACATGCCGCGGAGCGGCTGGGCCCGTGAGCCATGGCCGCTGAGCCTGTGCGTCCGGAGCCTGTGCTCCGCAACGGGAGAGGCCACAACAGTGAGAGGCCCGTGTACCACAAAAAAATTTTAGGAAATTTTCAGAGGATCACTGTAAAGTGTTCTGATATATAGTAAATAGTCTCTCTCTTCTCTTTCCTCATTCCCCTATTCACACCCACTGAAACATTTAGAGTGTTCTGATATATAGTAAAAAGTCTCTCTCTTCTCCTTCCTCATTCCCCTATTCACACCCACTGAAACATTTAGAGTTTTTATTTGTTTAGATCATGTATCATAAATACTGAATGTGTCATGCCACTTACATTGGATTTTGAACCATTTGTGACCACCCGAGGCATTTTCTTTTCTTCACTCCTTCACTAGCAACCTTGATAAACCTTCCTATCCAGGACTGCAGTTTCACTCCCAGAGGTAGCATTACCTTTAGTCAGTGTGGCCACTGGGGAGTGAACCAGGATAAATGGGATTAAACTGAAACAGTGGGAGGTTTAGGTTAAACACTAAGAGAGACATGTCAAGAAAAGGTCACTTAGACACAGAACCAGTTTCCCTTGAGAATTTAGGAATATTTTCATCCTAAGTTTTTTAGCATAGTTAGACTGAATCTCAATAAGAGTCCCCACCTCATAGTGGGCAGTTCCATTGTTTTCCCACCTTCATGAAAAGATGAGAGGAGTCCATATTAGTTGGGCATGAGATTTAATACCCTATGAAAAGGAAGCATTTCATGGTACATCTTATGTAAAATCTCCCCTTCTATTCTCCTTAAGCATCTTCTTGTGACTCTGGGGAAACAAGGTTTAAGAACCAAATTTATCACTAACGATGAAACTCCATATCTGTTCTGAATCCTGGATTACACATTTGTTTTGAGGAATTTGTTTGAAGCTATTAGTCTATGACTGTTTTATAAGGCCTAGCGGAGTCATCTATACACACTTAGCACTTAGTTTCTGTTCATAATGCTGTTAAATGGAGTTAGTTCTCTAATAAGTGTAACAATGAAATCAAATCTCTTTTCCCTGCAGGCTGAGGCATGATGCATTCCGCTAGCAGAATGGTGGTGTCTGTCAGTCAAGGGATTTGTAATTGGAGAGAGAATCCAGTGTGATAGGATAGACCTCTATATTAGTGGCAGGCTACAAAGTGGTGAAGTGGGAACTTGCCTTATCATGAGAACCCTTTGCTTTCCATCTTTATTGGTCAGAGGCCCTGTGCAAATCAGATCAATTGACTACATTCCTAATTGTTTTTCTTTTAACCCATCAAATCTTAATTTGGCATCCCCTCTATTGACACATGTCACCATTACTGAGGACTAATCATGTTAGTTTTAGAATAATGAATATATCACTCTGACATAAACAAATTAACATGTTTAATAAACTTCTCATAATAACGCAATTCCCCAGCTTTCCGTGGCTCCACCTGTGGATTTGTAATGCAGTTCATTTGAGGTGTTGGGGAGGGAACAGTCCTTTTTCATAATTTTTATAGATGTTGAGTGGCACTGAAATAAAGGTTACATGCTGGTTGCCTGTGGACAGGATTGAGTCTGCAGATATATTTTGTTTGGTCCACATAAGACAGGACATTTGATGGAGAACTTTGGTTCTGCTGGTAATGGCTCAGGAGGATGAATTCTCCATTGAAACATTTTGATAATCTCTAACAATAGTGGCTGGATTGTTGAAATGGATTTTTGCAGAGGGCAGAATTATTTTAAAAATTACAGATTCTGAGCTAGTTATAGCACAACTTTGGGTCCTCTGTCACCATCTATTGTTTACTCCTCTTTGATTTCATCATATACTTCTATCAGTGTTTTTTCAAACTGGTTGGTCTCTTGCACTTTAAATCTCAGTTATATCCCCTCGTTTCACCTTCTCTTTCAGAGATGGATCAAGGCATCTTTTGGGAGCTTACCCAATTTTCTCTTCTCCACTGCATCATTGCTCTGTTTCTCTAAGATTTGTTTTATCCTCTTTTAGTCGACTCCTTCCATTCTATAACCATGCTTCAAATTCTTGTATCTGCTTTGTGGGGTTTTCTTTTTTTTTGACTATTATTTATCTCATCACATATTTTTAATTTAATTCAAGAGAAAACATTTTTTGAACATCTACACAAAGGTGTAAGTTTCATCAGTTGCCAGGTTCTACATCTTTACTAACTGAGACAAAATCAAGAGCTTACAGACAAATGGTTTTTAAACCATAAATTATACTATAATAAGAAAGTATTTATAAAGAAGAATCTTCAAGAATCTATGAGAATACAGAAGAAGAGATGGGGGACTAAGCTGTTAGGTCTGGGGACAGGAGACACAAGGAGAGCTTCTAAGCGAGGTGATTTGAATAAACCCAAAGTAGATTTACTGCTAGTGCTTACACTCCAGGGCCTTGCACTTGCATGGGTCCCTTCCACTGTGTTCTATGGTCTTGTGTTTTGTGCAATATATTTTAACCATTGATACTTAAGATCATTTTTCTTTCTTTCTTTACCCCAACATCTCCTCCAACATACTTCCTCTTGTCTCAGGTGTCCTTGGAGAAGCCACAGGGTTTTATAGAATATGATTAGAAGAAAGTTGACTTGGAAACAGTTTGGGTTAGTGGGATGCATTGCTGTGGTTTGCAGTCATTCCATGTATAGATAAGTTATTGCTAGCCATCTGGAGGTAGACTGTACCTTTCAGGATACTCCTCTGATACACTCTTTCAACTCAGTCAGTGTTGGAGCACAGAGGTGCAGGGTCAGAGTTCATATCTTTATATGAATATATCCTAGGGCATCTGACACTACAAGAATGTGGATGGAGGAAGAGAAACGAGATTTAAAATGTGCAGAACCAGAACTTAACCTGTGGAAAGTCCTTCCAGTCATTTGATATATAAAATTATAAATAAAAGAGGATTTGATCTCATTGATGAGGAGTCAAAATGAAAGTTCTCTCCTGCCAGGAATGCACTCAATAATGCCTTAAAATCTTAGAAAACACACACGCACATGTACGCGCACACACACACATATATGTATATGAATGATATTAGAGAGAGGTTTTCCCAAATTTAGCATTCTTAAAAAATGACATGATCTTAGTATGTTGTGAAGCTTAATGAACTTTTCTAAGCTATCACAATATTTGTCATCCATACTGGAGGAAAGATCAACTTATCTTTGTATTTTCTCTAATGAAAGCAAGATTACAAAATTGTTGTCATATAAAGAAACAAAGAATATGTGGGCAGCAAATGTTGGAAAAATCATATTACAGAGTTGTGTCAGAAGGCTGATTAATAAAAATATTATCCTATTTTTTCCGATTTGGGAAACTTTGTAATGTAGTTTTTAAAATGTATAGTATGTTATCATTTATTTTCTCATTCTAAATAACTATTACTTTTATACCTAGATTTATATTTATAAATTTGTATTATTTTTCTTAAAGAAGGCCCCTAAAATTGTATAAACTTCTAACAGCACAAACCAGACTAAATGAATTAAACTTGTCCAGGCAAACCTGGAATTTTCCAAGTAGAAGAAATAGTTTGTATAAAGATTGATGTCATAGATCATTCAGGGTCCCACTCAAATTAGGCAGACTCAAGTTGGACTAAATCAAAGAGTTCAATAAAGAGATAATTTTAAAGTGTGGACAAGATGTAGGGGAACCGGGCTTCCCTGGTGGCGCAGTGGTTGAGAGTCCGCCTGCCGATGCAGGGGACACGGGTTCGTGCCCCGGTCCGGGAAGATCCCACATGCTGCGGAGCCGCTGGGCCCATGAGCCATGGCCACTGAGCCTGTGCGTCCGGAGCCTGTGCTCCGCAACGGGAGAGGCCACAGCGGTGAGAGGCCCGCATACCGCAAAAAAAAAAGAAAAAAAGATGTAGGGGAACCATAAGGGATAGTGCACCGTGTCTATTACCTATCTTTTATCAGCCCTGAGCCTGAAGGAGTGAGGGAAGACAGTAGTACTAGAACTCAGGAGCAGAGAACCTTGGAGAGAAGAACTCAACATGGATAGGAGCTGAGTGCTTCGAGGAATGCAAAGAGACCAAGGTAACAACACCGAGATGGAGTTGGTGAATTACATATGCAAACCTTCACTCCTTTCCCTCCCACCTCCAGTCTCCTGCCTTAGTCTCCCATTGTCCTAACCCTACTGTAGCACAAGGGAGCCTACCAAGGCTATCCAAATATATCAGAGTAGTAGGCAGAAAATAAGGTAGAGATGTGTATAAAGTGGGTTTGATGAGGCAAACAAAAATATCTGGCTATATCATATATGTATATATATATATATATATATTTGTATACGTGTGTGTGTATCTGTATTACACATAAATGTATATACATTTATATATATATATGGTATGTTTGCGGTATGTAGAACTACATTCAAAAATGAAATAAGACCTTGATTATAACTTTATATAACAGGTATTATAACCTGTTTAACTCACTTAATAACTGACAAAAATTATAAACTCTTTTCTGTGTCATAAGTTTTTTTTTAACAACAGATCTTCATAGGGCTGTATAGTTCTGTGTTCTATGGCAGATGTATCGGAATTCATTTAGGTTACTTCAAATTTTTCACCATTATATAAAGACTTGTAATAAGCATTTCTGTAGATCATTTTTTAAATCAACAATATATGATTCCTTAAAATAAATTCAAATAAAATGTAATTGCTTTTGTAATCAAAGGGGATTCTCATTTCAAGTTCTTACTACCAAAATGCTCCCCAGAAAGACTTTGCCCCTTTCCACTGCCATTATCCACATATTAATGCTTATTTTCCTCACATCCTCTCCAAGTTACAGGCCAAAATATTTTAAAGACAGAGCTGTGAGTAGACTCCTCTGCCATCTCTCACCCCTTAATGTTTGTAATCTGAAATTCTTCTCTTGGCAGTGAACAGTGACTTCCCGATTTTGAATTCCAATAGCTATTTATCATTCTTATCATTGACCTTACAGCATTTGATACTATTGACCTCAAGCTCCTATTTGAAAAAAAAAAAAAAAACTCCCTTCTTTTAGTCCCTTAACGTACTCAATACTTATTTGAATCCTCTCTTTCTGCCCTTTCTCTGCCTTCCTCTTTTGGTTCATCCTCCTTCTGCTTTCTTTTAGGCATGGCCAACCACTCCAGCTCAGGGCTCTGTGGGCTGTGTTCTGGCACAGAGTCCAGCAAGCCTTCCATGCCTCTCATGTTTGTCTTCTCTTTCTCTTCTCCAATACTCCCACTCTCATTTGAGCCCTTATTATTTTTACTGGTCCCCCTGCTTCTAGTTCCAGATGTACCTTCCTAAAAACATTGCTTTGCTTATGGCACTCTCCTGAGCAACAGCCTCCAGCATCCTCTATTCCTATTAACAATCAAATGAAATACAAGCCAGCATTGGTATCCCCCTTCCCCTACTCCTGATCATGTAGCCTACATTCTAGCCTAGATGCCCAGTTTTCTTTTCTTTTCCATCCACCTATAATTCTTTTCCTCATCTCTGCCCTTCAAACACTTCTACCCTTTTATTAAGACTTGACTGAAAGGCACCTCTTATAAGAATCTTCCTCTAGCCACCGCCATTAAAAATGACCCCAGTCTTCCATGGTCTGTAATTCAGACCTTTTTCTATCGATATTGTAGCCAGTTTGGGAGGCTTAAAACCTCTATGAGATTATAAACTGATTGAAAGTAGAATCAGGTACTGTTCATCTTCCCCTAAGCACCCAGCATAGAGTTTTATTGCTGGTAAGTGATTAATAAATATTAATTAAGTGAAAGAGCCAGCCCTAGAGCAATTGTACCGAGCCTTTGGGTTTAAGAATAGAGAAAGCTCAGAAATAGTCCACTGTGCCATAGATCATCTCCAGATTGTGTCTTATGGAGCATCTGACTTGAGGATACTACAGAAATGTAAATTTCGTGTCTTGGGTTAAGCAGTGAATATGTCTAAAATGTCTGGATTGGCTGCTGCAGGCTTCTGAAAACTGTAACAGGATTTCTGTTTCATTATGAAAACTTTAACAGTTTCCTCACATTCAGACCACTGGACAGTTCAAAGCTGAACACATTCTTTGAAGGTGCATGGCAGCGTTTGCCACTTGCAAACACCAGGCAGACAGTTAACTTCTCTGTCTCCATTGCTACATTTTGGCCTTGCCCAGAGGGGACAAACTTCATTTTTCCTTTTCCCCCAGTGGTGTTTAAGGGGGGCAAGTTAAAAACCCACCATGGAAGCATATATTAACCATGGGATCAGAAAGGGGGAAGCAAGGAAAATCTCCTTCCTGTCATGAACAACATAAAGCCATTTTGCCACTTTAACAAAGGAGTAAAGCTGCTGCGGTGCAAGTTGGAAAGCACACATATGATTTCTGTTCGACTTCTCTCTGTGCATGCCTTTCCTTCCTAGGTGGATTCAGGCTAGTCATTTCAGTTATTTGTGCATGGCATGAGGACAGTACCACTCCCCACTCCTATCCCTACCTCCCAGGCTGGAGGAGCGCCAGTTGCTAATGCTGTGAGATCTTCCTGGCCTGACCCTGACTCCCACACAAGGAGATATCCCGTGTGCAATTTGTCCAGCACCTTTCCCAAGCGTGGAAACATAGTACAACCCAGCAGTGAACAATGAGGCAGCAAGAGGCAGCACCAACGGGCGACATCTAACATGTTCAGGAAAAACAAAATTAAGCAGCAAAGCTCTTTAGAGTAAAAGAGGCTTTTAAAAGAGTCCTCACAGGTAATGTAAGCAGCTGCTTTCTCACCGCTCTCACAAGGGCACGCCACAGGGCCAAACAGGCGACCCCTCCAGCCCTGGGAGAAAGACCTGAGTTGCAGTGGGGACCTAATCCATTTATTTTCATGTTGCAATAAAAATACTGGATAGTTTGTAAATCACACACGCTCTGATCGCATTCCTTTTAAGAATACAGAACAGATTTTCTTACTCTGGGCGCAGCCAATTTATTCACATAGGGGAGGCGTTTGATCAGCCCCCCTGCACAGGGATTCTTAGATGAATGTGGCTGCTCGGTTTCTTACTAAATTAGGAGCTGCAGAGGAAGTGTGACCAGAGACGGGGTGCTGGGAAGGTGCAGGGATTTTCATGTGGAAAATTTAGCCTGTGTACTACAGGGACTACGCAGGTGGGAAACAACATTCAAGTCTGGTCAGTTTTAATTTCGGAACACAGCTTACAACCTCCAGTTCAACCACATGTTGACCCCCAATTAAACCATGCCATGTAAGGCCCCGATGGCACGAATACAGAGAAATCCCACTCTCCACAGTGCTGTCAGGAGCAGAACAGAATGGTAACTTTGCATTTGGTCTTGCTTGTCAGCCTGCATTTTTTTTTTTTTGCGGTACGCGGGCCTCTCACTGTTGTGGCCTCTCCCGTTGCAGAGCACAGGCTCCGGACGCGCAGGCTCAGCGGCCATGGCTCACGGGCCCAGCCACTCCGCGGCATTTGGGATCCTCCCAGACCGGGGCACGAACCTGTGTCCCCTGCATCGGCAGGCGGACTCTCAACCACTGCGCCACCAGGGAAGCCCCCAGCCTGCATTTTAATTCATTTTCTAATATGACCACCTGATCCAGAACCAAATACACATTGTTCTCCCTGATAAGCCTGGAGGAAAAAATTCCTCTAAGGCATCTTTGCAAAGGGACTTATCTCTTAAAGTTTGCTGAGATTCTGAGTGGGTGGAATAGGTTATGCTTTGCATTTCAAGAAATAGAACGAAATGCCACCAACAGTACAGAATTTAAATAGTGCATAGCTGGAGCTCAGAGTGTGCTCTTCAAAGTAAATGTAAGATTTGACCCACACCTGAGATGTTTGTTGTTATGACTATTAATTGGATCCTCAAGTCATTTTAAAATGGCCGTCAGCGTGATGCGTATGTACTTAGTAGCTGTGATGGGTTTTAGTTGGTAAATGACTGGGGTTAGGTAGTGTTAGCTTTGTACATGAGAACAAAAAGGACTATTTTTAAAATGTTAGGTTTCTAATCTACTATGAAGGCAGCATTACAACTATAGAGGGTAGCAATTAAGAGAACAGGCTCTGTAGAAAGACATGCTCAGTTCAAATCCTGGCTCTGTCACTTGGAAGATTACTGCCCGTCTCCATGTCTCAAATTCCACCTATTTGAAATGGAGTGATAATAACCTCATAGGATTTGCGTGAGACTTAAATGAGATAACTTATCTTAAGGGCTGTGCACCATGCCTTACATAAAAAGTACACATACATAAATGTTTATTTTTATTATGATTAAGGTTCAGATTAATGTGATTGAGTGCCTGACAAGTACCAGCAACATTGCCAGTCTCTGTCTTTGAAAACCTTACATCTAGGAGAGTAGCACACTACCTTGTGGTCTTATCACTAAAGAAGATTTTACTGTTGGAGTTCCCTCAGCCCTCCCTGGTCTATTTAAGAGCTGTCCTTGCCTTACTGCCTCTCCTTCTGCATGTAGCCTCCTTCAGCCGGGGTTATTTGTAGGACCCATGACCCTGTTACTCATTGAACCCCTGACACTTATAAACTTTTGTTACTATATATTTTTTATTTCCACGTCCCTCTTTTCCAACTAGAGGTATAAGCTCTTTGAGGGCAGGTAGCATGTCTATATATACCACTTTAAAGTTTGTTAGGTGTATTTTCTCTTGGAATACAAGAGGATAGGAACTAGCTCTCAGAAAATTAAGTCTGTTGCTGGTAGTGTCGTCCTAAAGTTGGAGAGAAATTAGAAAACCTTGCATGCCTTCCACACACGCAGCCTGCTTCAGCATCGGTAAGGCCTTAGCCACTCTGAAAAGATTGTCAAGACAAAAAGACTATAGAGGTGAGAGGAATAGAGGATTAGAAAGACATATCAGCTCCTCATAATTGTACTTTAAGCGTCTCCACAAAAGGTCTCATTCTCTACACATGGAAAGAGAGTTAAGCTCATTGTATTAATTTATGAATTCAAGGCAAAGAAGCCATGAGCTGACATGTAAAATTCCATCTATCTATCTATCTATCTATCATGTATCTATCTATGTATCTATGTATCTATGTGTCTATCTATCTATCTACGTATCCAACATCAGTGCCTCCCCTTGGAGTGCATGCAAGAACACAGCAAATCTAAGGGCATGTCCTCTTTTGTACTATTTCTGATCATCTTAATGAGAAAGCCAGTTGGCCATAAAAATAGGGCTCCGATTAATACAGCTTGGGTTGTTGCACTCAGCAGTCCATGCGTAGCCTTCTGCACGTACAGGTGACTCTGCCAATCTCTCTTTCATTATTGTGCTGCTTGCACAATCATTGGGAAGCAACTGCAGCCTTGTGGCTGACGGACCAAATGCCAGGGATGAGGAGTGCATTTCCAGTATGTCTGCCACTGTTTTCTTTAATGATTTTTCAAATGAATACAGTCTCCATCCTACCATCCTTTAGAATGTGTATGTTGAGCTTCAATAATTTCAAAGCTAATGGTAAAATACGCACTATGCAGCACTGCTCTGTCCAGAAGATTTGAATCATTATTTGTCCTCTTCCTGTAGACAGACTGTAGGGTTAAATGGCTGGGGTTTTTGAAACAAAAGATTTATACTCCATTTTCTTTCGTACTATCCATCCACGCCTCATGTAATAGGAGCAGGTTGGAAAGCTCTGTGTCTGGGTTATCATTTCTCTTGCACGGTATATATTAGAATCCAAATGACCTCTACGCCATCAAGGCTCCACAAACCTTAAATTTAAGCTACCTGCTCCACCAAAGTACCTAAAACAATAACTTTTTTATGTTGCAACAAACATTACATTTAATGAATACAGTGCACATGTAATGATACAGTGAATCAGTGTGAAGCCTCAAATAATGATTTCTGTTGGCACTATAAAAGGAATGTAATTTTTCTTGTTGAAATACCATTTTTCAGTTACTGCATGAGTGATGTGGTAATTATCCCCTACACCTGGGATTTAAATCCAATCCTACAAGCCCATTTTCTGTTTGCAAGCTGTCAGGCTGATGCATAGGCTTTGTTCTTATCTGGCAGTAGGCAAGGAATTGGTAATTCAGAAACAACAAAGCCACTGATGGGTCATCATGTAATCTGCACTGAAAATTGCAATCTGTAATGAGATTGGAAACGCAGATGAGGTGACTAAAATTGATTACCAACCATATCTGAAAATTTCAATTTTATTGCACAAATATGATCAAACTAGTCCATAAGTTTGCGGATTAGTTGAGAAAGAATAAAGATTACTTTTAAATTAGGTGAATGCAGATAAGTTATTTAGATGTAAATTATTTGCTTTATAGCAATATGGTTGGTCTTCAGGGTGATTCAAATGGCCACATATTTTAAGTTCCCTGATGGCATCATTTCTGCCTGGGAGTTCCAATTAGAGATGACATATACACTCTCCACTCTTAAAGGGAGTACAGCAAAGCAGACAGTGAATGAAACTCACACCAATCCCCAGGCCACAAAAATTCACCTTTCATATGCTTATTATGGAAAAAAAATCATCTAGATATCTTGGGAGCTTCAAGAAACAAGCAGCAGACTGTGTTTGGAGTATCTGTAAACATTTTTTTTTTTTTTGCCCCACTTCCACCATCTTCCAAGGGGTCAGGCTTTGTGGGTTTAGCTCAGGAGCCAAGATGACAGGTTCACAGTCCTCTGCTTCCATAGGAAGCACAGACTTCATATAACCTTAGAACTGTAAGAGATACTGGTGATATTCTGGCCCAGCCTCCAAGCTACTATGAACCTCTCTCTACTTCTTGTCAGTAGCAGGTGATAAATCCTACTACCAGAAACTTGGCAGAACTTTGTGATATTGAAACAAAAGGTATACCTAATAAGGAATCATTATCATGACATGATTTCAGAAATGAATGACAATGACAATATGTTCATATAATGCCACCAAAATATTTCACCTCTTTGTCTGGCTTCCCAGAAAGTATCCATTAGAGTGGCAAGAAAGTGCATCGAGAGATCAATTTCTGTTTGAGGGAATGTCATTTTTAAGAAAAATATCAAAACTCAGCCTGCCTTGACTTTTTTGGGGTACCAAGGCAAAAAATGTTTTCATCCTGTGGGCTATAGTTGCTGTTGCAGCTGTAAGAGATTCTCCTACTTTTGGAAGTTTGTTTCTTTGTTTGTTTGTTTTAATAGATTATGAAAAAAGAGTGTTCCCCTCTGACAATTGTATACATTATCTTTACTCTCATAAGCATTGTTGAGCTGGAAGAATGCATTAGTGAGGAGTTGGGTCACATGCTCTAAATTACTTTCCAGCATGAATTTTATATTCAGAAGTGCCTTCAGAGTTTCACTGGTCTCCTGCCCAGTGAACAGTCTTCTTAGGACTTTTTCTATAAACCAGTCCTATTCAGAAGGGAAATCCTTAGTAAAAATATTTATTATTGTTATTTATATTATTATTAGTAGTAGTGGTAGGAATAGTAGATCTAGTAGCAGCAGCAATAATAGTTTTGTTTTACTTCGTTTTCCCTTTGGACTGCTTACATTGTGACTTTCCTGTTCAGTTCTTCTGAGACCCAGAGCGGTTTCAGTGGCAGCTGATACAAGAAGTAGGCATTGACGTTGATCTACAAGTTCCTGAATAACTGAGGCTCTAGCGGTACTAATTGACATTTGCTATGCTTTATATTCCATTGTCATCTATCTTAACCATTTTGTATTTTCTTCTTCCAAAGGAGAAAGGAAAGAAAGGCGGGAGTTGCTTGTTCATTTACTAAACTATGAAAAGGTTTACAACATTCCAAGAATCATCTACATTCTTGGAACAACTTTCTTTATTCTTACTCTAACTGTTTCAAAAGTTAAACCCTTCCCTTCTACAGTAAACTCATTTTCTCCTTTATATCCATTTTGTTCTCTTCTGAATATCTCAAGATTCCTTTACATGAAGAAAAAAATTATTTTTTTATACAACAGGTTCTAGTCATCAATTTTATACACATCAGTGTATACATGTCAATCCCAATCGCCCAATTCATCACAACACCACCCCCAACCCCCTACCGCTTTCCCCGCATGGTGTCCATATGTTTGTTCTCTACACCTGTATCTAAATTTCTGCCCAGCAAACTGGTTCATTTGTACCATTTTTCTAGGTTCCACATGTATGTGTTAATAAATAATATTTATTTTTCTCTTTCTGACTTACTTCACTCTGTATGACAGTCTCTAGATCCATCCACCTGTCAACAAATGACCTAATTTCATTCCTTTTTATGGCTGAGTAATATTCCATTGTATATATGTACCACATCTTCTTTATCCATTCGTCTGTCGATGGACATTTAGGTTGCTTCCATGACCTGGCTATTGTAAATAGTGCTGCAATGAACATTGGGGTGCACGTGTCTTTTTGGATTATAGTTTTCTCTGGGTATATGCCCAGTAGTGGGATTGCTAGATCATATGGTAATTCTATTTTTAGTTTTTTAAGGAACCTCCATACTGTTCTCCATAATGGCTGTATCAGTTTGAATTCCCACCAACAATGCAAGAGGGTTCCCTTTTCTCCATACCCTCTCCAGCATTTGTTGTTTGTAGATTTTCTGATGATGCCTATTCTAACTGATGTGAGGTGATACCTCATTTTAGTTTTGATTTGCATTTCTCTAATAATTAGTGATGTTGAGCATCTTTTCATGTGCTTCTTGTCCATCTGTATGTCTTCTTTGGAGAAATGTCTATTTAGGTCTTCTGCCCAGTTTTGGATTGGGTTGTTTATTTTTCTAATATTCAGTTGCATGTGCTGTTTATATATTTTGGAGATTAATCCTTTGTCCGTTGATTCATTTGAAAATATTTTCTCCCATTCTGAGGGTTGTCTTTTTGTCTTGTTTATGGTTTCCTTTGTTGTGCAAAAGCTTTGAAGTTTCATTAGGTCCCATTTGTTTATTTTTGTTTTATTTCCATTACTCTATGAGGTGGATCAAAAAAGATCTTCCTATGTTTTCTTCCTATGTTTTCCTCTAAGAGTTTTATAGTGTCCGGTCTTACATTTAGGTCTCTAATCCACTTTGAGTTTATTTTTGTGTATGGTGTTAGGGAGTGTTCTAATTTCATTCTTTTATAAGTAGCTGTCCAGTTTTCCCAGCACCACTTATTGAAGAGACTGTCTTTTCTCCATTGTATATCCTTGCCTCCTTTGTCATAGATTAGTTGACCATAGGTATGTGGGTTTATCTCTGGGCTTTCTATCTTGTTCCATTGATCTATGTTTCTGTTTTTGTGCCAGTACCATATTGTCTTGATTACTGTAGCTTTGTACTATAGTCTGAAGTCAGGGAGCCTGATTCCTCCAGCTCTGTTTTTTTCCCTCAAGACTGCTTTGGCTATTCGGGGTCTTTTCTGTCTCCATACAAATTTTAAGGTTTTTTTCTTCTAGTTCCGTAAAACATGCCATTGGTAATTTGATAGGGATTGCATTGAATCTGTAGATTGCTTTGGGTAGTAGAGTCATTTTCACAATATTGTTTCCTCCAATCCAAGAACATGGTATACCTCTCCATATGTTGGTATCATCTTTAATTTCTTTCTTCAGTGTCTTACACAGTTTTCTGCATACAGGTCTTTTGTCTCCCTAGATAGGTTTAACCTAGGTATTTTATTCTTTTTGTTGCAGTGGTAAATGGGAGTGTTTCCTTAATTTCTCTTTCAGATTTTTCATCATTAGTGTATAGGAATGCAAGAGATTTCTGTGCCTTAATTTTGTATCCTGCAACTTTAGCAAATTCATTGATTAGTTCCAGCAGTTTTCTGGTGACCTCTTTAGGATGCTCTCTATATAGTATCATGTCATCTGCAAACCATGACAGTTTTACTTCTTCTTTTCCTATATGTATTCCTTTTACTTCTTTTTCTTCTCTGGTTGCCATGGCTAGGACTTTCAAAACTATGTTGAATAAGAGTGCTGAGAGTGGACATCCTTGTCTTGTTCCTGATCTTAGAGGAAATGCTTTCAGTCTTTCACTATTGAGAATGATGTTGGCTGTGGGTTTGTCATATATGGCCTTTATTATGTTGAGGTAAGTTCCCTCTATGCCCACTTTCTGGAGAGTTTTTATCATAAATGGGTGTTGAATTTTGTCAAGAGCTTTCTCTTTATCTATTGAGATGATCATTTGGTTTTTCTTCTTCAATTTGTTAATATGGTGTATCACATTGATTATTTTGCATATATTGAAGAATCCTTGCATCCCTGTGATATATCCCACTTGATCATGGTGTATGATCATTTGAATATGTTGTTGGATTCTGTTTGCTAGTATTTTGTTGAGGATTTTTGCATCTATATTCATCAGTGATATTGGTTTGTAATTTTCTTTTTTTTTTTTTGGCGGTATGTGGGCCTCTCACTGTTGTGGCCTCTCCCATTGCAGAGCACAGGATCCGGACACACAGGCTCAGCGGCCATGGCTCACGGGCCCAGCCACTCTGCGGCATGTGGGATCACCCCAGACCAGGGCACGAACCCATGTCCCCTGCATCAGCAGGCAGACTCTCAACCACTGTGCCTCCAGGGAAGCCTATGTAATTTTCTTTTCTTGTAGTATCTTTGCCTGGTTTTGGTATCAGGGTGATGGTGGCCTCATAGAATGAGTTTGGGAGTCTTCCTTCCTCTGCAATTTTTTGGAAGAGTTTGAGAAGGATGGGTGTTATCTCTTCTCTAAATGTTTGATAGAATTCACCTGTGAAGCCGTCTGGTCCTGGACTTTTGTTTGTTGGAAGATTTTTAATCACAGTTTCGATTTCATTACTTGTGATTGGTCTGTTTTTTCTGTTTCTTCCTGGTTCAGTCTTGGAAGGTTATACGTTTCTAAGAATTTGTCCATTTCTTCCAGGTTGTCCATTTTATTGCCATAGAGTTGCTTGTAGTAGTCTCTTAGAATGCTTTGTATTTCTGCGTTGTCTGTTGTAACTTCTCCTTTTTTATTTCTAATTTTATTGATTTGAGTCCTCTCCTTCTTTTTCTTGATGAGTCTGGCTAATGGTTTATCAATTTTGTTTATCTTCTCAGAGAACCAGCTTTTAGTTTTATTCATCTTTGCTGTTGTTTTCTTTGTAAGTGAGGTGTTAAAGTCCCTCACTATTGTTGTGTTACTGTCGATTTCCTCTTTTAGAGCTGTTAGCAGTTGCCTTATGTATTGAGGTGCTCCTATGTTGGATGCATATATATTTATAATTGTTATATCTTCTTCTTGGATTGATCCCTTGATCATTATGTAGTGTCCTTCCTTGTCTCTTGTAACATTCTTTATTTTAAAGTCTATTTTATCTGATATAAGTATTGCTACTCCAGCTTTCTTTTGATTTCCATTTGCATGGAATATCTTTTTCCATCCCCTCACTTTCAGTCTGAATGTGTCCCTTGGTCTGAAGTGGGTGTCTTGTAGACAGCATATATATGGTCTTGTTTTTGTATCCATTCAGCGAGCCTGTGTCTTTTGTTTGGAACAGTTAATCCATTCACGTTTAAGGTAATTATTGATATGTATGTTCCTATGACCATTTTCTTAATTGTTTTGGGTTTGTTTTTGTAGGTCCTTTTCTTCTCTTGTGTTTCCCACTTAGAGAAGTTCCTTTAGCATTTGTTTTAGAGCTGGTTTCGTGGTGCTGAATTCTCTTAGCTTTTGCTTGGCTGTAAAGCTTTTGATTTCTCCATTGAATCTGAATGAGATCCTTGCCGGGTAGAGTAATCTTGGTTGTAGTTTCTTCCCTTTCATCACTTTAAGTATATCATGCCACTCCCTTCTGGCTTGTAGAGTTTCTGCTCAGAAATCAGCTCTTAACCTTATGGGAGTGCCCTTGTATTTTATTTGTCATTTTTCCCTTGCTGCTTTCAATAATTTTTCTTTGCCTTTAATTTTTGCCAATTTGATTACTATGTGTCCCGCCATGTTTCTCCTTGGGTTTATCCTGTATGGGACTCTCTATGCTTCCTGGACTTGGGTGGCTCTTTCCTTTCCCATGTTAAGGAAATTTTCGACTATAATGTCTTCAAATATTTTCTCTGGTCCTTTCTCTCTCTTTTCTCCTTCTGGGACCCCTATAATGCGAATGTTGTTGCAGTTAATGTTGTCCCAGAGGTCTCTTAGGCTGCTTTTATTTCTTTTTACTCTTTTTTCTTTGTTGTGTTCCACAGCAGTGAATTCCACCATTCTGTATTCCAGGTCACTTATCCGTTCTTCTTCCTCAGTTATTCTGCTAATGATTCCTTCTAGTATAGTTTTCATTTCAATTATTGTATTTTTCATCTCTGTTTGTTTGTTCTTTAATTCTTCTAGGTCTTTGTTATCCATTTCTTGCATGTTCTCTATCTTTGCATCCATTTTTTTTCCGAGGTCATGGATCATCTTCACTATCATTATTCTGAATTCTTTTTCTGGAAGGTTGCCTATCTCCACCTCATTTAGTTGTTTTTCTGGGGTTTTATCTTGTTCCTTCATCTGGTACATAGCCCTCTGCCTTTTTATCTTGTCTGTCTTTCTGTGAATGTAGTTTTTGTTCCACAGGCTGCAGGGTTGTAGTTCTTCTTGCTTCTGCTGTCTGCCCTCTGGTAGATTGAAGAAAATTTTTAATGCTCCTCATTTCTGGCCTCCAAATTTCACGTTCAAACAAGTAAGAAAAGACGATGTCTGCTGCCCCTGATCCCACATCACCCATCTCTACTTCCTCCCATACAAATCTGACTTCCAGCCTCTCTTTTTGTATTGAAACTGCTTTTTTCATGAACCCTGGTCCAAGCCACTACAGTCTGTAGCCTGGAGGGTTGCAGGGTACCAAAGTATCTCTCTGCTTCCCATCATGCATCTCTAAAATTCAGTTTCCATAAAGCTGTCAGAGTTACTCTTTTAAACCATAAACCTGATGATGTCACTTTCATTCTTAACCCCCTCCAATGGCTTCACGTAACACTGAAAAGAAAATCCAAACACCTTACACTGGTCTACAGTTTTATGTTCTCTGTCAGTCTCATCTCATACAATTCTCAGGCTCATTCAGTGTACTGTAGGTAGGTTCTGCATCTTTGAACTCAACCAGCTTGTTTCTGCAATAGGGTCTTTGTCATAGCATATCTGCTTTTTATGGCTGACTCCTTCTGGTAAGTCACATCACAGCCAAATTATCCCTTCTTTGGAGAGGCCAATCCATCAAAAATATTTTTCCAGTCACTTTCTATTGGAACATTCTCTTCAAATTCCTTGATAGCATCTATCATTTCTAACACTTCTTTTGCTTTTTATTAGTATTGTTATTTTATTTTATTTTTTGTCTCCTTTAACTCAATGTAAGTTGCATGAGAGCAGGGATCTTGCTTATCTCACTCACCTTTGAAACCCAAACTTTAAAAATTGCATGGCACACAGTATGCATTCAATAAAGATGTTAGAATAAATATCAGCACTTACCTCCTACTCATTTTGTCCAATTGCTTTTTATCCATTTTCTTCTGTAATCAATTTTCCAGATTTTAATGCAGAACTGATATTGTTTACATCTTCCTTCTTGAAATTCTCTTGGACTTTAAATTCTCTGTTACATATTGTGTGTTTTCTTCCTGTTTCTCCAATTCCTTCTCTAGTCCTCTAATTAAATGGTTGAGTTTCCCCAATTTACATAATTGTCCTTCATCTCTTTCTCATTGTCTTTCTTGGGTATTTCAAATACTCCCATGGCTCCAATGGATTTGACAAAGAAAAACTGCACTGGATAAGTTAAACAGAAAACAAAGACTTCATTCAAAACCATTGCAAAAGAGGAGAAGTATTGAACTCAACTCGGCTGAGACAAAAGGCAAGAGAATTTTAAGCAGCGGGGTGAGCTAGTGGAAAAGTATTAGAAAAGAGTACTAGGGGGAGGTTGATCAATGTGACTAGGCCATCTGTGTTTGCTAATTGACACTTATTGAAGTTAGGCTCAAACCCTCCCATAGAGACTGAGAGAGAAAACACTATCTTTCTTGATGATTACATTTCTAAGAGATGGCTCCCAGGTCCTTGAGAAAGACATTCCTGGGTTATAAAACTGGCAGGAGGCTGGGAGAAAATTTACATCTCGAAGAGGCAGAGAAAGAATTTACAATTGCAAGTTTTCTAAAGTAAATGCTCTAAGAAAAAAGAGGTTAGAGAATTTAGAGTAAAGAAATCTGTCTCAAGTTTAGTCAAGCTGAGGGGAACATTAAGGTCATCTTAGCCAGATACATTTATCAGTTTTCCTTCCATATTTGTATGCTTAGACCTGATGCCCCTGACAAGCTTAGATCCTGCATTTTCAGTCGCCTGTTGAATACCTCTAGCTGAGTATCCCATTTTCACATCCAACTCTTCATGTTTAAAACCAAATATTACCTTTCTTTTTTTAAGTTGAGATATAATTGACACACACTATTATATATACTAGTTTTATGTGTACAGCATAATGATTTGTTATATGTATATATTTTGAAATTATTATCACAGTAGTTAACATCCATCACCACACACATAGTTATAATTTTTTTCTTGTGATGAGAACTTTTAAAGTTTACTCTAACTCTCTAGTATGTGGTACAGCATCGTTAACTATAGTCACCACACTGTACATTACACCTCCACAACTTATTTATCTTTTAACTGAAAGTTTGTACCTTCTGATCACCTTCACCCAATTTGCCCATTCCCTCATCCCCCTATCCCCACCTCTAAACTACCAATCTGTTTTCTGTATCTATGAGTTCATTTTTTGTTTTTTTGCCAGTTTTATTGAAAAATAATTGACATATGTCAATGTAGAAGTTCAAGGCATACAGCATGATGGTTTGAGTTACATATATACTGAAATGATTACCACAATAGGTTCAGCTAAATCCACCTTTTCAATATAGATACAATTAAAAGAAAAAAGGGAAGAAATTTCTTTGTGATGAGAACTCAGGATTTACTCTCTTAAAAACTTTCATATATATCTAACTGCCACATTAGGTATACTCATCATGTTGTACATTGCATCCCTAATACTTAAATATCTTATAACTTGAAGTCTGTACCTTTTGATCACCTTCTTACAGTTCCCCCTCCCACCAACCCTCTGCCTCTGGTGACCACAAGTCTGATCTCTTTTCCTGTGAGTTTGGTTTTTCTGTTCTATTCTTTTGTAAGATTCCACATATAAGTGAGATCATACAGTATTTATCTTTCTCTGTCTGACTTATTCATTTAGCATAATACCTTCAAGTTCTATCCATGTTGTTGCAAGTAGTAGAATCTCCTCACTTATTATGGCTAAATAATATTCCATTGTGTGTGTGTGTGTGTGTGTGTGTGTGTGTGTCTATACCACAACTTCTTTACCTATTCATCCATTGATAGACACTTAGGATGTTTCCATGTCTTGACTATTATAAAAAATGCTTCTATGAACATGGAGTGGCAGATATCTCTTTTTAAAAAAATTTTTTTTAAAGGAACATTTATTTATTTATTGGCTGCATTGGGTCCTCGTTACTGCGCAGGCTTTCTCTAGTTGTGGCAAGTGGGGGCTACTCTTCATTGTGGTGCACGGGCTTCTCATTACAGTGGCTTCTCTTGTTGTGGAGTGTGGGCTCTAGGTGCACGTGCTTCAGTAGTTGTGGCGTATGGGCTTAGTAGTTGTGGCTCTTGGGCTCTAGAGCGCATGCTCAGTAGTTGTGGTGCACAGGCTTAGTTGCTGCATGGCATGTGGGATCTTCCCGGACCAGGGCTCGAACCTGTGTTCCATGCATTGGCAGGTGGATTCTTAACCACTGCACAACCAGGGAAGTCCCACAGATATCTTTTTGGGTTAGCATTTTTGTTTCCTTTGGATATACTCCTAGATGTGGAATTGCTAGATCATATGGTAGTTCTATTTTTAATTTTTTGAGGATCCTCCATACTGCTTTCCATAGTAGCTGAACCAATTTACAATCCTACCAACAGTGCACAAAGGTTCCCTTTTCTCTCCATCCACTCCAGCATGTTATCTCTTGTCTTTTTGATAATTGCCATTCTAACAGGTATAAGGTGATATTTTACTGTGGTTTGATTTCCTTTTCCCTAATGACTAGTGATGTTGTTTGAGCATCTTTCATGTACCTATTGGCCATTCATGCATCTTTTTTGGAAAAATATCTGTTCAGGATCTTTGCCCATTTTTAACTATATTATTTGTTTTTTGCTCTTGAGCTATATGAGTTCTTTATATATTTTGGATATTAACCCTTTATCAGATTTAAGGTTTGCAAATATTTTTTCCCATTCTGTAGGTTGTCTTTTCACTTTGATTTTGTTGTTGTTGTTGTTGTGTGTAAGCTTTATAGTTTGATGCAGTTCCACTTGTTTATTTTTTATTTTGTTGCTTATGCTTTAGGTGTCATGTCCAAAAAATCATTACCAAGACCCATGCCAAGAAGTTTTATTCCTGGGTTTTATTCAAGGAGTTTCACGGTTTCAGGTCTTACATTTAAGTCTTTAATGTGTTTTTAGTTAATCTTTGTGAGTGGTGTAAGATATGGGTCCAGTTTCATTCATTTACATGTGAATATCCAATTATCCTTGCACCATTTATTAAAAAGTCTGTCTTTTCTTCACTGAATATTCTTAGTTCTCTTGTCAAATATTACTTGACCATGTATGCTTATGTTTATTTCTGGGCTATCAATTTTCTTCTATTGGTCTATTTGTTTGTTTTTATGCTAGTACCATACTGTTTTGATGACTATACCTTTATAGTATAGCTTGAAATCAGGAAGTGTGATGTCTCCTGCTTTTTTCTTCTTTCTCAGGATGCCTCTGGCTATTCAGTGTCTTTTGTCACTTCACATAAATTTTAGGAGTGTTTTTTTCTACTTCTATAAAAAATGTCATTGTAATCTTGATATTGCATTGAATCTATAGATGGCTTTTGGTAGTATTGACATTTTAACAATATTAATTATTCCAATCCATGAACATTAGATACCTTCCTTATTTGTGTCTTCTTTGATTATTTTCACCAGTATATTGTACTTTTTTGAGTAGAGATCTTTCACTTAGTTAAATTTATATCTAAGTATTTTATTGTTTTTGATGCTATTATAAATGAGATCAATTCCTTTATTTCTTTTTTAGAAAATTTGTTATTAGTGTATTGAAACACTACTGATTTTTGTATGTTATTTTGTATCCTGCAATTTTACTGAATTCCTTGATTAAATTTAAGTTTTTTTTGGGTTTTTTTGGTGGGGAGTAAAGTCTTTATGGTTTTTTGTATATAAAATTATGTCATCTGCAATCCAATTCTGCATTTCATTTCTTTTTCTTACTTGATTGCTCTAGCTAGGACTTCTATGTTGAATAGGAATGGAGAGAGTGGGTACACTTGTCTTGTTACTGATCTTAGAGGAAAAGTTTTAACCTTTCACCATTGAGCAGGATATTAACTGTGGACTTGTCATATATGGTCTTTATTATGTTGAAATATGTTCCTTCTATGCCTAATTTGTTAAGAGATTTTAAAAACATATGAATGGGTGTTAAATTTTGTCAAATGCTTTTTCTGTGTCTATTAAGATTATCACATTTCTTTTCTTTCATTATATTCATTGGGAAGTATCACATTGATTGATTTGCATATGTTGAAACATCCTTGCATCCCAGGGATAAATCCTACTTGATCATGGTGAATGATCCTTTTAATGTGTGACAGAATTTGGTTTGCTAGAACTTTATTGAGAATTTTTGCATCTACGTCATCAGAGATATTGGCCTGTGCTTTTCTTTTCTAGTAGCATCCTTTTCTGGTTTGGGGATTGGTATAGTCGTGGCCTTCTAAAGTGAATTTGGGAGTGTCCCGTCCTCTTTGATTATTTGGAAGTGTTTGAGAAGGAGTGGTGTTATTTTTTATTTGAATATTTGATAAAATTCACCAGTGAAGCCATCTGATCCTGAGTTTTCCTTCATTGGGAGATTTTCAATTACTGATTTAATCTCCTAGCTAGTAATTGATCTATTCACATTTACTATTTCTTCCTGATTCAGTCTTGGTAAGTTGTATGTTTCTAAGATTTTTTTCCATTTCTTCTAGTTTGTCCACTTGGTTGGCATATATAGTTGTTCATAGTAGCCTTTTATGATCTTTGAATTTCTGTGGTATCTGTTGTAATGTCTCCTTTTTCATTTATAATTTTGTTCATTTGGGTCCTTTCTCTTTTCTCCTTGGTTAGTCTGGCTAAGGGTTTGACACTTCTGTTTATCTTTTCAAAGAACCAACTCTTAATTTGGTTAATCTTCTCTATTGTTTTTCTGCTCTCTATATCACTTATTTCTGTTCTAATCTATTATTTCCTTTCTTCTGATAACTTTGGGCTCATTTTGTCTTTTTCTAATTCTTTAAGGCATAGAGGTAAATTGTTTATTTGGAATCTTTCTTGCTTCTTAATGTAGGTATTTATTACTCTGAACTTCCCTCTTAGAACTGTTTTTAATGTATCCCACAAGTTCTGGTGTGTTGTGTTTCCATTTTTATTGTCTCAAAAGAATTTTTTATTTCTTTTTAATTTCTTCTTTGATCCATTGGTTGTTCAGGAGAGTGTTGTTTAATTTTTTTTTTTTGAGAATTTTCTGGTTTTCATCTGTTATTGATTTCTAGTTCCATGCCATTTTGATCAGAGAAGATACTTGTTATGATTTCATTCTTCTAGAATTTGCTAAGATTTGTTTTGTGGCCTAACAAGTGGTCTATCCTAGAAAATGTTTCATGTGCACTTGAGAAGAATTCTCTGTGGATGAGCTACCTATGTATCTATGAGCTTTGATTTTTATTTTAAGATTCCACAAATAAATGAGATAATATAGTATTTGCTTTTCTTGTCAAACTTATTTTACTTAGCATAATGCCTTCAAGGTCCATCCATGTTGTCCAAATGGAAGAATTTCCTCCTTTTGGTAGCTGAATAATATTCCATTGTGTATATGTAGAGAGAGACCACACAAGATAGTGATTTTATATTTTTCAGATAAATACCCCAAAATGAAATTGTTGGATCATATGATAGTTCTATTTTTAATTCTTTGAGGAAGCTTCATACTATTTTCCATAGTTATTATACCAATTTACATTCCCACCATCAGTGCACAAGAGTTTCCATTTCTCCACATCCTCACCAACAATTGCTGTTTCTTGTCTTTTTTGATATTAACCATTCTAACTGGTGAGAGGTAATATCTTTTGTGGTTTTAATTTGTAATTATCCTTCTCTTCTTTTGAAATGTTTTTACATTTATTATCTCCTTTTCATTTTATTTCATTTCATATCACTGCTTTTATTAAGTAAATGCCATTTTAACCATTTTCCCACCTTCATTCTTTCCTACTCAGTGGTCCTCTGGTAGTCTTCCTAAAATACTACTTTAGGAAATCCTTATCCTACAAAACCTTCAGTGACTCTCCATTGTCTGCATGGTCATAATAGTATCCATTCTAGAACTGGAAAGGCTCCTTAACACTCAAGTTAGCAAGACTTCATAATTTTATAAAAGACCCTACTGGTTTTATCCACTTAACATGACTGGAGAATTTTTAAAGTTGAAATAATTAAGTAAGAAAAATAGCAATAGGAGGAGAGTGTGGCCCAGATTTATTGGAATGGAGGCTTTACAATGGCATAAGTGATATTAACAAAACCAAAGAAAGAATTTAAGAGAGGGAGGGAATATCTCCATCCATGGTCTTTAAAAAGCCCCCATTAAATCAGATATTAGAATTTAATCTTTTTGTTGCCCCCAGTCCATATGGGCTTACTCACCTTCTAATGTTTCCTACTGCCTAAACCAAAAGCAACTCTGTCAGCATATATATATATATATATACACACACAAACAAAACTGGGAGCCTATCTTGCAAAATGACTCCTAGAAATTTATTCATTGGTCAGTCTAATCATATGACTATGAGATAAAATTACTCACAGATTTGCCTGCAAGCAAGGAGAGGGTGGTAAAACTCAGCTACTTATGCTTCAGTGAAGAGAAAATTCTAGAATTACTAATGTTCCTTGCAGCATCAGTTGGGATCACAGATAGTCATGGAAGAAAACATGTAATTCAGAGAGAAAAGTACTTCTGTTTTTCTGCTGAGCTAACTCCTCTGGTATTTTTGTGTTTTAACCAGGGCATTTTTTTGGTTACAATATTAATTTTTATAGTGAAAATCAGGATGGACATGCTGTTCTAGGCACTCAGGACACAGAGGCCAAGCTTCTCCATATGTATTTATGTATATGGGTTAAATATTCAAAGTAGGCCTATGGATAGTCAGCATGAGGAGAAGGATTCACAGAAACTAAATTGGTCAGTGTGTAACTACGTAGCTCCATTTAAGGACAAGAAGCCCAGTAGATCTGGAAGTACTCCCAATTCTGTCAGTATAGAGGAGTTATCTATTCTGAAATACAGACATAACCTCATTTTATTGTTTCACTTTATTGCACTTCCCAGATATTGAGTGTTTTACAAGTTGAAGATTTGTGGCAACTTTGTGTCAAGCAAATCTGTCAGCACCATGTTTCCAACAGCATTTGCTCACTTTGTGTCTCTGTGTCACATTTTGGTAATTAGCACAAAATTTCAAACTCTTTCATTATTATTATATTTATTTTGGTGATCTGTGATCAGTGATCTTTGATGTTACTGTTGCAAAAATTTTCAACTTTCTGAAGGCTCAGATGGCTCATTTTTAGCAATAAAGTATTTCTAAATTAAGGTATATACATTGGATTTTAGGCATGATGCTATTGCACACTTAATAAAGTATAATATAAACATAACTTTTGTATGCCCTGGGAAATCAAATATTCCTGTGACTCATTTTATTGTGATATCCACTTTATTGAGGTGGGTGATCTGGAACAAAATCAATATCTCCAAGGTATGCCTATAGTGATATTTTATTGAGTTTTTCTAGATATGGAATCAACTATAATATCTAAACCATTTTGCATTCATTAAGCAGTGATATATTATATTTTAATATATTAGACACATTTAATATACTATTATATTAATTCAGTTTTTCCAGTCTCTACACATTTGTTCAGAGTTTCATTTTCATAAAACTTCCCACATTTTCTATCTGAACAAAATCCATGCTTTGTCAGTCTACATCAATTATTGATAGGAGGTGAATTATATGGGAGAATGACATTCATTGCAAAGTCTAATGATTGTAACAGTCACCTCCAGGATTTCAGTATTTCAACTAAAATGTGCTATTTTTAAATACTAAAATACTAGTAACATATCACCAAAAATATCAGGAATTTTTTTTGTTTTTGTTGTTTCATATTTTATTATTGAATAGTTTAGGTAATGTAACTACCCCAACAAATAAAGCCTTAGTCTTAGTGACTGAATTCAACAGAAGTTTATTTCTTCATCAGGTAAAACCCATTTGACAGTAAGAATGTCTTCTAAGGTCAATCCAGGCATTGAATCCAGCTTGCTGGTTATAAGAGAGAAGGTGGACAAAGCACACCTGCTTCTTAATTTTTTTTTTTTTTTTTTGTGGTATGCGGGCCTCTCACTGCTGTGGCCTCTCCTGCTGCAGAGCACAGGCTCCGGACGCGCAGGCTCAGTGGCCATGGCTCACGGGCCCAGCCGCTCTGCGGCATGTGGGATCCTCCCGGACCGGGGCACGAACCCGTGTCCCCTGCATCGGCAGGCGGACTCTCAACCACTGCGCCACCAGGGAAGCCCCACACCTGCTTCTTAAATGTCCTTACCTGGAATTAACACAAAGCAGTGAGAACTAGTCCCATGATTCCATTGGGTTTCAAGGGACCTGGGAAATGTAGTCTCTGTCCAGGCAGCTGCTGCCCAGCAGCAATTCTACAGCATGAAATAGGATCATAGATCTTTGGTATCCAGTTAGCTATTTCTGCCACAAATACCTTTATTTAAGTGTTTTAACAAAATGTGAAAACTCAGTTATTTACAGCTTAAAATCAAAATCAGTGACTCATTGGAATTGTGCAAAAGGATACACATTTGCATAAATTACAGGTTTAGTTAGATATATAGTTACCCCTGTATAGTTGTATTACTGAAAGTTTGTACTGGAAGAATAGAAGCCTTCCAAAACTAGTATTGAAATTGACATAGGTTATTTTGCAATAGAATTTCCATCTACATGAGATAAAACTGAAAAAAATAAAGAAATTTAATTTTTAAAATAATATATACTATCTATTATGAGTTTTAAAATGTTTTTTAATAAATATTTCATGCAAGTTAAAAAATAAGGGAGAGGTTATTTGAAGTTGGAATCAAAAGAAAAATTTGGACCTAGAGCAGGGGTTGGGAAATTATGGCCAACAGGAGGAATCTGGCCCATAGGCTGTATCGTAAATAAAGTTTTATTGGAACAGAGCCATGTCTATTCACTTACATTGCCTATGGCTGCCTAGCAGAATTAAGTAGTATGCCCTGCAAAGCTGAAAATGTATACTATCTGACCCTTAATAGAAAAATTTTGCTGGCCTCTGTACTACAGAAATAATTGCCTCTTCACCTTTCCACCAACTCGTGTAAAGTCAGGAACAGGTTTATCAGTAGCTAGAAAAATTTGCACAAAAATACTTTTAATTGAATAATGACATGTTTGACCCACTTTGTTTTTAATCTCACCCTTAAAAAAAAGATCAAACAATATTATTGTCAGTTTTAATGACTGATTAAATTTCCTTCATTTTAGATAATAATTATCATTTTATTTGGAAAATACATTAATTATTTTATCTGCTAACAATTTGTGTTAGAAAGATAACATACTTTAATATATATTGTAAATTTATGCTTTATTTTAAATGTGTAATGTATTTATCCATTTTGTGTTTAAATTGTATTAGACATGTGGGTCAATAAAATATTTATAAGCTCTAGTCAGAGTATCTATTATTCTCATTAAGCTTCATTATTTCTAACACTGGAAAATTCCCATTATTCCATTGATATGGATGTTCGAATTAAAGGAGGATTAATCAAGTTACTTCAAAGTCACCTATCTATTTACACACCAAGTCTCTGAAAAACATACACACCTCCTTCAAGAATCTTCTGGACATGATTAGTAAATAAAAGCAGTGGGCACTGAATGACTGAAGTGTCTCTGAAGTCTGGGGATAGAAACCAGAGTAGAGTTGTCACTGTCTTCCCCTTCTAGGAGGTGGATATGAGAAAAGCTGATCAGTAGTGGATGTTACTCACAGTGACTACAGGGACAAGTGGAAGTTCAGATTTGGATTTTAATTAACTAAACAACTTTGGAAAGGTGTTTCAACTCCTCTCTCTGAGCTTTCGTTGTATTCAACTATTAAAGGAGGAATAGACTAGTGGTTTCTCATATACTTTAATACTAGTGGTTTCTCATATACTTTAATGTAAGTTTTTAGATATGTATAGTTCAAGGCATGTTTGCTCTTATACGTGAATAACATAGATGACAGATAGATACATAGATAACTCTTCCCTTATAACAGATGACTCTGAGAAAGGGTGATCAGTAGTGAGTGTTATTCATAACAACCATAGGAAGAGGTAGAAAGAGAGCTGGAATGAAAGGCAGGGCTTTAGCTTTCTAAAGTTCAGATTCTGACTTTATGTAGAAAGAAAAAAAGAAATAAATAAATAAAGGAAGAAAGAAAGCGGGCTTCCCTGGTGGCTCAGTGGTTAAGACTCCTCCTGCCAGTGCAGGGGACATGGGTACGAGCCCTGGTCTGGGAAGATCCCACATGCCGCGAAGCAAGTAAGCCTGTGCGCCACAACTACTGAGCCCACGTGCCACAACCACTGAAGCCCAAGTGCCTAGAGCCCATGCTCCACAACAAGAGAAGCCACCACAATGAGAAGCCTGCACGGTACAATGAAGAGTAGCCCCCACTCGCTGCAACTAGAGAAAGCCTGCGCACAGCAACGAAGACCCAACACAGCCAAAAATAAATAAATAAATAAATTTTTTAAAAAAAGGAAGGCAGGCAGGCACGGAGGGAGAGAGAGAGTTGGGGTAAGAAAGCCTTAGAACCCCACATTTCCACTCCACAATCTCCTAGAATATGAAATGCAAATCCAATAATTGAAGTAGAGGATGAGAGGTCTAGGTGCCCATTTTCTAGTCCATCCATTTTTTTTTCTATTGCTCTTAACACTCTTTTTAGGAATCTCGAATGGAAAACAGCATTTGAAAAATTACTTTCAAAAATAGTATCTGACCTTCCACTTTCTACATTGTTTAAAGTCCCTCTTTGTTAGTGAAGCATTTCTTGACTTTTTAAGTTCTTTTTCATCTTCTACCCCCTCCCCCAGTTCCTGCAGTAGTTCTTCTTCTTCTGGTTTTTTACCCTTTCATGCCCTGCATTTTGAAAGCTCATCTATGATTATACTGATTTCTTGAATTTTTATTTAGTTTTTAATTCATTTGGTCTGGTCCTACCAGCAGAGCGTAAGGCTCTCATTTCTCCCTGCCCCTACCACAGTACCTAGTATGGTGCCTTACTAACCACTGTAGTATGTTGATCCTTACAGAGATTGGAAGGAGGTATGTCTTGATCCACCACTCTGTACCATATCTCCAACCTGATGTTTGACGTGTTTGGGTTTTTTTGTTTTTTTTTTTAAATAAATTTATTTATTTATTTATTTATTGGCTGTGTACGGTCTTTGTTGCTGCGTGCAGGCTTTCTCTAGTTGCGGCAAGTGGGGGCTATTCTTCATTGTGGTGCGTGGGCTTCTCATTGCGGTGGCTTCTGTTGTTGTGGAGCACGGGCTCTAGGCACGCAGGCTTCTGTAGTTGTGGCACTCAGGCTCGGTAGTTGTGGCTCATGGGCTGTAGAGCGCAGGCTCAGTAGTTGTGGTGCACAGGCTTAGTTGGTCCATGGCATGTGGGATCTTCCCGGACCAGGGCTCGAACCGTGTCCCCTGCATTGGCAGGCGGATTCTTTTTTTTTTTTTTTTGCTGTACGCGGGCTCTCACTGTTGTGGCCTCTCCCATTGTGGAGCATAGGCTCCAGACACGCAGGCTCAGCGGCCATGGCTCACGGGCCCAGCCGCTCTGCGGCACGTGGGATCCTCCCAGACCGGGGCACGAACCTGTGTCCCCTGCATCGGCAGGCGGACTCTCAACCACTGCGCCACCAGGGAAGCCCCATGACCTGTTCTTGAGCACAGGGAGTAGTTTAATTCCACACAGTTGAGTGCTGGAAAATATACCTCCCACCCCACTCCCCCCCTCCCCCCCCCGCCAGTAATCCTGTAAGATTTCACTTTCCATATTATGTTTTACTTTAGTCAGAGAAATGGAGCTGGCTAATCAAATTGTTTAATGCCATGGTACCCTGTACCATTTGCCCCTTGCCTAGTACTTTCATTATTTTGGGGGGTAGTTATCTGGCTTACAAGAACCTTTAACAGTATCCATTGCAGTCAGACAAATAAAATTCTTGCATTCTGCTACTATAAAGAATTCTGATAATTATCACTCATCCCTGAAAAGTGAATGACCCAAAACGGAGTACTCTACATCTTCAAATAGCAATTTTGTATTATAATAGGATTGTGCTGGAAATGTACTCCTAGGGGATTGTTCAACTAGGATACCCTTCAGCTAAAAATATTTCCTGTTTGGGTATTTGAAAGAGATTAAAGAAGATCGATAAATATAATGGCTATTCAAAATTTGGAAACAGAAACAGAAAAAATGTGGGTACATATGCGTGTGTGTTTTGAAATGATAAATTATATTTATACTGGAGAAGATAAATGAACTTCAATCTCAAGATGAACCCAGCTAAGTTACATAGATACCGTGAAAGGTCTACTAAGCTGTCCTGAGTCTTATTGGTACAGTACTGTCAGGTGAGGCAAAGAAGAGCATATTTCAGCATTTGAAATCCCTCTAGTGACTAAATTGCTTATCTATAGTCATTTTTCAAAAGCCATAAAATCACTCGACATATTGAAAAAAAATGCCCCATTCTGGTAGTCTGGAAATATTTGTAGGGACCGAAAAGTTAAAATAAACTGTTGTCTTTATATAAGGTTGTTACCAATGCCTATTCAATAGTGCAGTACTCTGCATTTTTATTTCAGCAATGAAGATACATGATCTATCCACAACATCTCACTAGTTGTTCCTTAGTATGATGGCCTTTATTTATAAGTGATTGTGAAGAGAGCTATCGTCACTGACTAGAGAATAGGATAAGCTACCTGGCCCTTATGATGATAAAATGAACCTTGGCTACATTTAAAAAATTCTTATAGTAAGAGATTTATATTTCTGGCTATGGTGAATTAATTTGTAAAGACTAGCCTTTCCTTCCATAAGAATCAGAAAGGCTGAATAAAACTAAGAGAAATCCATTTGAATGTATTGGAAAAAATACAAAGTCAGCAAGGACTAAAGAGGCCAAGATCTTGGAGAAATACTAGAGAGAAGGGAATAACAGAGAAGTGAGCCTAATCACAGGTGAATTAATTTGTAAAGACTAGCCTGTCCTCCCATAAGAATCAGAAAGGCTGAATAAAACTAAGAGAAGTCTATTTGAATGTATTGGAAAAAATACAAAGTCAGCAAGAACTAGAGAGACCAAGATCTTGGAGAAGTATTGGAGAGAAGGGAACAACAGAGAGGTGAGCCTAATATTCAGTTCCTTCCCAATGTTTACTCATTCATAGATGTGGCCAAGGAGTTGAAAAGCTAAGCAGAACTTTATTCAATCTCCTAAAGCTTGGGAGACCATAGTTGGAGTTAGGGACTGTCAAAGTGAGATGGCTGGGCTTCTAGTTGGGATTTCTAAAGGTGCATCTTATGACAGAAAGAGTGAGAGAGCCATGGAATATCTCATGAGAAAGAGCAAATCAGAAAATGTATCATCCTTCTTAAAACTGATACCTAGCTTTAATCAGCTCAATCACAGATTGGATTAATATGTTTTCTTCATAGCCTAAAAAAACACGTCAAAAAATAAAAACACAAAATATTAAATCCTTGACAGAAGAGGACAAAATCTTTCAGACTCTCAAAATACTTCAACAGTTTTTCATACGCAGTGATTACTATTTGGTCAAAAGTTGCCATACACAGCAAAAGACATTGCCAAATGACCACAGATTATGGGCATAAAAGTGACAGTAGGAAGACACCCATGGGAGATACAGCTTTTGCAGTTATTAAACACAGAATTTTAAATAACCATGACAAATATGTCCAAGAATATAGATGACAAGATGGGGAATCTATGAAAAAGAATCAAATGAAAGTTATAGAATTGAAAATTATAATAATCATAACTAAGAACTCAACATATGAATATAAAAAAGAGCCAACAAATCTTTGTCTATTTTTCTATCTTCCACCACTAGAATATAAGTTTTGTGAGAACTGGGACTTTATCAATTGTTCCTCTGCAACATCTAAAACAATACCCGATAAATGATAGATATTCAACAGATATTTTTTTAAACGAAAGAATTAATGATAGCTTGGCAAGAGGCAAATAAAGTGACATACGCTTTTTTAAGGCCAGAGCTGTAAGCAAGGAGATAAGAAAGAAAAGACGCGGGCAGAAATATTTGTTGGCAGACGGGCAGCAAAAGATGAAGATAGGAAAGAACTGCAGATTCATAGACAAGCCTTCACTCAATTTGTTCTCTTATTTGCCACTCTCTACTTCTCTCAGCTGCCCCCATGATAATGAGACTTTTATCTGGATATGGGGAGGAATGGTTGAAGGCCATCTGTGGTTATTCACCTGCTATACAATCATGGGCTACCCAGAAGAGAGAGTGAGTAACTAAGTTGGTTCACACCTCAGTAGGAGAAGATAGAACCAGTAAGTGTCATGATAAAGCTTTCCTCATTCAGATGGTGCTCTTCTCTGAACCTCTTGCAGAGGGATTGCAGGAAAATCCTTAGAATCCTCTACAGCCCAGGAGTTGCAGGAAAATCCTTAGAATCTTCTACATGAACTACTTTTCTTTCAAAGGACATAAGGGGTCTCAATTTAGGCAGCAGGCAATATAGTTTTGTAATACTTGTGTTTTCAAAATTAGACGGTAATTTAAAGGAGCCATAATAATTAGAAAAGAAAGCAGGGGTAAAAAAGATGAGGAAGACAGGCAGGAACCAAGTAGCTCAGGCAGTTTATAGGCAATGCTTCTAACTTCAGAGCTTCTAACTTCTATTACAGCTTCTCTAAATACCTTCAAATTAACAGTAAGAGGGAAAGAAAAGGATTAGCTTTAGCTACAAAGTAGTTAGACTATAAGGAAATGTTGAAAGCAAAAATATAAAAGGCTAAAGTTAAGAGCTCCAAAGAGCTTTTCCTATGTCTGTAGCACACACACTTATTTGAGAACTTTCTCCATTGACGTATAGTGATCATTGTTAGATGGGCTCACCAATTTAGCCTGCTGTTTGGTTTCTTTGCTTTGATTATCAGTTCAGTGTTAGTGTTGTCTCTGTGGGGCTGGCGCAAGACATCTACTCTGGATCTCAGCTAGGTCAAATTGCAAGAGTCTGAATGAGCACAGTTGAATAACAAATCCAGGTCCAGTGAAAGGAGAGATCTTGGGGGCCATTGGCCAGGAAGCCATTTCTAGAAGAGCCAAGAAGACACACCAGAATCCCAGCAATCAGATACATGAGGCACCCTCCTCTGGGCAGTCTGGGATGAAGGCTAACTAGAACGACAACTGGCCAGGGGCAGGAGCTCAGGTCATACAAGGGCAGTTTAGAGCATTCTCCTTAATTTACAAACACTAGCACTCTGTATTAAGGTCTAGGAATGACCTCCTCAAAGTCTGCTCAGAGGGCCCGCTTGCTCTTTAACTGTATATGTTACAGTACAAAAGTCTTATTGGGGAGTTGGGTCCTCTCTCAATCAGTCCCATTCCCAAAAGTGATATATAGAGCAATTAAAAGAACACTTGGAAGCCTGTGAAAATATTAATGCTTTCCAGAGTTTGAGTAATTATTTTTGCTTAGTTTATCTGTGATTTTGCCTAGTCCCCATTATAAGAGATGTTGTTTTAATAACTGAGAACAGGGCTCTCTTCATTGAAGGATGGCAAAGAAGAAGGAGGGAGAAGTTAGTGACAGTGGCTTGAAGGATCATAGACAACCCTCTGTTAAAATTTTGCAAAAGAACACACACGCACGCACACATATAAATATATACACACAGTGAAATACAAGTGATTCTACTACAGCCCATTAGCTATTTATTTTATTCCTTTAAATCAGTGCCTTGCAATCCAGTAACACACTATGAAACTAGGTAAGGGGGCTGTTTTTTGTCACTCAGTGTGTCATGGTATAATTTTACCTATCATTATTTCAGCTGAAGGTGGCATTTAGGAGTTCATTAGTGATTAATAGAGCCCTCCATTGCTCAGAGATGATCCCAGATATTTAAGGAAAGCATTTAGTTTAGATTGACAGTTCTTCTACCCTTAGAATGTCTCTAAAACAAACAAACTAAAAAGTTATGGTGACTTCTATTAAGAAATGTATATTTCATGTAAATTTGCCATAAGCGGTAAGCAGCCATGACAATAAGACATAGCTCTCTCTCTCTCTCTCCCAGCAAGCTTCATTTCCCTATCAAAAGAGAGCAATGCTTGCAAGGTCTGAGTAGAAGACTCCTACCATTTTTCAGCACCGTCACTCTCTTTTTATGTTTTGTTCATAATGGCAACTGTCTGGCTTGATACATTGGTTCTGATGCTTTCACCTGCTTGTTGTCATTCAGGTGCTAAACGAGGAGGATGAATATGTATAATTCTTTCAAGAGTGCATTAGAATGACCCGTCTTGGCATATTTTATGACATATCCCAAAATAATCCCAGACCCTGATTATTTTGTGAAGTTGGCATTCCAGTTATACTGGTTGGCTTTTGATAGCTTGCCAACTTCCTCTGAGCATATGATTAATCAGTACAATAAAATGGGACACTCTAAAATGCAGGATTGATGCATGGGTAAGGATTTTTAAATTTTCATTCCTTTATCAGTCATTTGAGACAGTTTTAGTGGCTCGTTACCGGAAAGTATTTTAGGAAATCTTCCCCTATTTGATCACTGTTGCCAGTATTGTAAGCCTCTCTGGGGAGAAACGAATCTTTTGATTTTGATAAAGTTTCTTTCTTCCAGAATGAGGATGAAGTGGTTTCTTCTTTGAAACATTGTCAGGTGTCTTTTGATAGGTAATAGAAACCAATAGCAGCTGGGGAAACTTAGGCCAAATTAGTTAAAAGGCCTCTTGAGAACTAAGTGCAGGATTAAAATTGGAGAAGCCTCTTCTGTATATGCCTCTAGCAGGCTACCTGGGTAAACACATTTAAAGTTGGAAACCTGCAATTGTTTTCATTAATTCATTTATTTCATAAATTCTTAGTGAGCCCTATATGTCAGGGTCTATGATAGAAATGATGATACAAAGTCAATAGAGAGTCCCTGTCCTTAAGATACTCATAGTTTAGTTGTGGAGAAAGATAGATGAATATATGGAAAACATGCATTCAGTCTTAGAGCATCAAGTTAAACACAATCTTTCTGAGTTTAAGGGGTGGAAGGAAAGTGTTCACAGAAATCAACTGATAATCATTCAAACCTGAAAACTCCACTTTCAGTAAATGCCTTAGCAAAGATCATGGCTTAGTATTGATGACTCTAAACTAAGAATCAGCAAATGCATACTAGACCAGCTCATGTAGAAAGAAAGAAAAAGGTATATATTACAGAAAAGAGGAGTCAGGTCGGACTATTATTCTCTTAGTTACATCATTTAAAAGTTATTATCATTTCCTTACTGTGAAGAATTTGGAGTTTCATTTAAGGATACAATATATATCTTTCAAATTTGGTTCTCTTTAAGTATGTCTATTGGAGTCTATACAATTTTCTTTAATATTGTTAAACCATCTTCGGAAAATTATTTTTGTTGTCTTTATACTGTGCCAAGTTAAAGAATCCTTTAGCTATCGTATGTACATACTGGAACCTGGTGAACAGCCTTAACTAATAAGATCAAAATTCTGGTTCCCAGTGGCACCTCTGGCAGAATCCCATCTCACATGGGGAAGACCAAATATTGCCAAGGCAGGCACAGAGTCACTATGGTTTTCCATTCCTAACAAGTTCTCTTAGTGGGGGAGAAATGAAAGAGGATCCACAGGAGTGCAAGAAAAGATAGGAGAAGATTCAAAAGTTTCTGGAGTTTTAGGACAGTTTATCATATTTTGCTGCTTCTCAGCAGAAGTAGCAACACTGATTCACCAAGGCAGTGTTGTATGTCTCTTCCAAGATCTCTCTGTGTTCGTCTTTATTCCTACTATGGGCAACAGGAAGGACTGATTGTGTTGATGAAATTCTTAGCTCCCTCTAATTTCCATCTGTCCGCAGAATCACCCCCAATAAGCATACTATCTGAGTAAAACCATATTTATATGCAAAGTTTCCATACAATTCCACTACCCATTCCTCTCCCTAACTGAATTTGGTCCCTAAGTGCCCCTTGGATATTTCTGCTTCTTACATTTTATTTTTTGTACCCAGTCAGAACAATGAATGAGAACTGGATAGGATAAAACATGGAAGGTGGACAGTTACCTGCAAGGCGTATTCTCTCTGTGCTCACCTTCCCTAATTTCAATGGATTTCATAGGATAAAATGAACAAAGAGAGCAGCCCGTGAAGGAAAAGCAAGTCATCAAAAGACAAATTTTGTGAACAATAATAGGAGTTAGTGTTTAACGCTTACTAGATGCCAGTTACTTTTCTGTTTGCTTTAGTACACTAGAGCACTAATCCTTAGCTTATTTAATTCACCTTTGCACCCCCAGAAGTAAAGGAACCAATATTTGGGCCTGGGTAGTCTGACCCTGGAGCCATGTTCTTCTACCTGAAGAGCAAGCTCTTTTTCATCCTACCATCTACTCTCTCAAGCAATTCAAAGGGAGTCCAAAGTGGCAGCTTCAGCTTTAGATGAGGGGATGCTTTTGGACCCCTTTCTCTCAGGGCTTTGAATTTGACTGATCATTTGATATTTAAGAAGGAGTCCGTGCTGGTGAAAACAGGTTGTGTCTAGGAGACAGGAAAGGCTCTATTTTCTTAATGCTCTGTTGAATGGATTACAAAGTTAACTGTCTAACTGCCAATTTTATAGACCCAAACCAAAAACTCTGTGATGATTATGAAGTAGCTTGAAAATATGGAATAGGACTATATGTACCTTCACCTTGCCTTCCAGATGCCAGTAGATTTAGATGAGGAGCTCCTTGGGGACAGAGACTCACTCCCTGCTTGTCGAGGACCAGTTTATCAACACAAAATTAATTTCATCTACAGCTGTTCATTTCATGGGGAGACTGAGAATAAGCAGATAATCTCTGCAGACTTCCAAAGGTAAGATGCTACTGAATGTTTGATTTTGTTTTTCACAAAAAGTAATAAATGGAGGTACCTAAAATTAATACACAATGTTTGAAACTGAAACTTGGAGACACCTTTGATAAGCAGAGGCTGACTTACTAAAAGCAAATACATGGGGTTCCAAACAAAGCTGAGAAACAAAAGCCTGGGTTTCTCTGCCCAGTTAGTTACGTTGTGAAAGAAGCAACCACAAGTAGTAAAACTTTTTTTTTTTAATCTATAGGGAAAAGACGTCTGATACCAACTATCCTCAGCTTTCTAGTCTTTTGAGTTTATTTTCCAAATCTATACTCTAAAGACAGCCAAGAATTCAGAGGAAAAATGTGTCCAGGGAAGAAATAAGTGCATTGGGGAATTGAATGAAAATGATAAAAATCATTCACACTTCTTTATTGAAATAATTAAATATAAAGTGGAGTGGAGAGTGGCAGATGAATTCTAATAGTTATTAAATTGGCACTTAGGAGTTATCTTATCTGCATTGCCACAATTCAAAACTCCCACAGTGTTTTCTCGCAGTCCACATCATGTTAATTTCGCCTCTCAACCACCATCTCGTTGGTGAGCGAAGTAGTTAGTATGCATGGGGAGGTGCCCAGCTCTCCTAAAGGCGTCTGGTCAGTAGTAACGCCATCCCTTGCGAAAATGGCATCCTCGTCTCTAGTGCACTGCCTTCGGGGACCCTCCCTTCACTTTTTTGAAAAGAACAAATGTTTCTATTTGATGTGATGGACGGTCAGGGAGAAGGGCTGGGGCTGGAAGTGCATCAGCCCCACCTCCTCCTGGGACGCACGTGGCAGCCGCCATCTTGGGAGCTTGGCTTGCTTTCTCCGTTTGAGAAAATCTTGGAGCTCGGTTGTTTTCAACTCCACCTCCAAAAGGATCTGGCTGTCCGCAAGTAGGTTCTGTCTTGTATGTGTATTTTCAGGGCCTCAAGTAGTGCGTGTTGTTTGTGCAGAATACGTGCTGATAGCCTATCTGAACGTGGATGTTTGTGATAAAATTATTCCTCCTGTAGTATTGTTTTAGTACACTTTGTTTCGTTTCATAGAGAAGAGAACATTATTAACCCAGGTTCTCCAGCCAATCAAATTATTCTGCCTCTGGTCATAATCCTTTCTTTTTTGTTGGGGAAATATAATGAAAGGTGATTCCAACAGTATACAGGTTCTTTCCAATCTTGACTCTATGAAGCAGTTTTTTGTTTGCTTTTAGAGTATTCAGTGGGAAGGCTGGATTTGAGGAGTGAAGATTTTGCTGGCTGGAATCCTTTCTGTCTTCTTGTTCTGCTTGAACAGCTCCGGCCAAAAAAAAAAGGAGGGGGGCGGATATTAACTACGTTTAACCTAAGGCCAATTAGTAAATTAATCGCTAGGGAAAAAAAAAAAAAACAGCAAATAGAGACGATAATAACAAACACCATCTATGGAACTAACCTATAGCCTCACCCACCCTTTGTCTATCTGTGTGTAATTTAATTGTCACCTGAAATTACTCTTGTTCATTCTGAAAGTATTGTCATTGTCCAGCAGAAAGTGATGAATGCTTAATCCTTTGGATCACAGTACTGAGGTTTCCTTTCATACAGTAATTTCCCTTTGAGGGTAGGGGATGTGATGTAATTTTCAACCATTAAAATCATAGCTTTGAATATTAATTATATTATCTCTCCAGCCATCCAGCCGGTGATCCAGTAATACTAGGAGAGGCCATGGAAGGTTTTATTTTGTGAGGCATTGCCTCAGAGGTCAATATAAGAAATCATAGCGGGCTTCCCTGGTGGCGCAGTGGTTGAGAGTCCGCCTGCTGATGCAGGGGACACGGGTTCGTGACCCGGTCTGGGAAGATCCCACATGCCGCGGAGCGGCTGGGCCCATGGCTGCTGAGCCTGTGCTCCGCAACAGGAGAGGCCACAACAGTGAGAGGCCCGCATAGACATGAACATACTGGTTGATTTTTCTCAACATCAACTTTGTATGCATATCATTACAACTACTTTACTCAAGGTGTCATTCTCTGCTATTGTTATTTGACATACAAATCATCCTGTCTTGTCTATTAATCTTAGTTTCTGGCCAGACTAAGCTGGGATTCAACCAAGAATAGATTTTCAGTTGCCATTGAAACCCCAGACTTTGATTTCCATATTCTGATCTACCAAACTGTAGCCCAGACTGAGAGGCTGTGCCTCTGCCACTCAATAAAATGGGTATTAGAGAGATGTCAGATTGCCCAACAAGACTTTTTAGAATGAGAAGCACTAATTTCAAGGTTTAATTATTTTTTAATCTGTAAAATATCTCTTGGTATTCTCGAGTAGTGCCAAAATATGTTACAAGGTATCAGTTTTGGCACTCTTTGACAAAAGGGCTAATCTGCCCTAATGTAAAAATATGATCCTGAATTACTGGTAAGATCATCTGTACTTATCAAATTAGTCAGTTGTTTACTAAACCTACCTTCTTGCCTAGACTTGATGGACATGGCAGTAATTGTACAGGCTTCAGAGAGAACAAAACTGTAAATGTCGTAACAGAATGAAAGATGTAACACCAAATGGTGTGATTAACTAATGAAACTGCATTGCAAATGGGAGTACAACAGGAAAATCTCTGCAATATTGTGAGAAAAAATTAATATGGATAAAATGTATTAAATTCTACAAATGAGAAGAAAAAAAGTTGTAAGAAAAAACTTAAATTCTAGTGCAGGAAAATCAGCTTAGTGAAAATTGAAAATGCATGTAATAAAACTAATTCAGGTAGGATATTAATCTTGTGTAAAAAAGATAAATGCATGTTAAAGCCTGATTGTAAAATATTAATGTGCTAAACTATCATAAAACTTCACATATGCCCTTTAGCGATAGTATTATTAATGATGATAAAGACTTATTTGCAAATTCTTCTTTTATGAAGTCTGGAAAGAGAAAATCTGAAAAACGACTAATGTAGACATCTACTGTGTGTAAAAGATAGGAAATGGTGGAGGTTAATAAGGTTCAGGGTAACCGGTCTCTTGACATTTAATTGTGTGACCATATCAAGGACCCTCTGCAATCTGTGAGTGAGGTGATTCAGGGTAAACAAGTAGGGTTTGCACCCTGATAAAACTGGGGTATTCTTAACTCTGTTCCTAATATGCTGATGGCCCAGAATGCTCTTGGAATTACACTTACCTTGGTCTACTCTAAAACTATAAGGCACCTACATTCTTAGACTTTCTCTTTCCACTGAAGCCCTATTTATGGAAAGCAAAGAGAATTTGTATCCGGCCTTATTTTGCTTTTGTGTTATTACATTACTGGTTCTGAATTGCAGGGCTGGATTTGCTGAAATTCTGTGATAGCTCAGAGCACTGTTTTTGTGTAATAGGGAGAGACAGCATTATACAGCAGGAGGAACTGAACTAGATTGTGAAATCAGCTTCACCTGAATGCTTGCAGCACTTACCACAGAATGTTGATTAGTTTACCAAACTTCTCTGGGTCATGCATACTTCATAGGAAAAACACATAAACACACAAAAAGGAATAATAATAACCTATTTGCATGTATTTTGTGAAGGTCTATAGTGATGTATCTAAAGTTTCTGTCATGCTACATGTGGTCAAATGTAATACTAATTATTAAAATGCTTTCTGTTACTAGGGTTTTGTCTGCTTAGAAAGTTCTACTATCTGACCTCCCACACAGTTCAAGATTCATTCATCCATTTTTATGTAACTGGAATGTTTTCCCTCTTCCCCTATGTTTAAGTAAATTCTATTTATGTGTTAAGGTCCAGATTACATCCCACTTCCTCCATGAGGCATTTGCTAACTGTTCCATCACACAGTGATCAATTCTGGACTTTGTTCCTTCTCTGGACTTTTGTAATAGTTATTGTCTCTGCATTTCTGGTTGAATCATGTTTTATTTTCCCCTTGATAGCAGGAACAATGACTTGTACTTCTCTTATATCTCACCTTCCTCACAACCCCCTAAAATATTTATCATGTTACCACAGTCTGTAATCTCTTAATTAATTAAGAGATAAACATTAATAAAACATGGTTAGCATGAATAAGCTTAAGACATGCTCCTGTAATCATGTTGTTCTGAATACTATTTGGATTAAACCATCAATAAATACAAGCTTTTGTAATATGATAAGATGTTTCTAGATTAGATGAAGAAGCACCTTGGACATGATAGATTAATAGATAGAAAAAAACCCAGACAATTAAATGAAGTTTACCTTTCTCATTTTTAAGACTTTTCAGACACTGGCTTTGGGAACACATGAACATACATTGGCAATGATTCAGTTGTCCATTTCACTATATAGATCCACATTTTGGTTTCTTACCTAGGATGTATGTTCTCAGATACAATGAGATTTAAATAATCTGATTATGATGCCCAAACCTCTTTTTTTTGTTTGTTTTTTAGGAACATTTGTTAGTGGAGGGCATTGGGAGCTGTATTAGAGTACTCCAGAGAAACAAAACCAATAAGATAGATTAGATAGATAATAGACAGATGATGATAGATAGAGAGAGAGTGAACTGGCGATAAGAAGGGATTTATTATAGAATTGACTCACTCAGTTATGGAGGCCAAGCTGTCCCAGGATCTGCTGTCTGTAAGCTGGAGACCCTGGAAAGTTGCTAGTGTAATTCAGCCTGAGTCTGAAGGTCTGAGAACCAGGGCAGCCAACATCTGAGGGCAGGAGAAGATGTCTCAACTCAGACAGAAAGAGCAGATTCACCCTTCTCTTCCTTTTGGTTCTATTTAAGGCCTTAGTGGATTGGATGATGCCTACTACCCACATTAGTGAAGGCCATCTGCTTTATTCAGTCTTTACTACTCGATTTAAATGTTAATCTCTTCCAAAGACACACCAGAAATAATATTTTACCAGATACCTGGGCGTCCCTTAGCCCAGTCAAGTTGACACATAAAATGAACCATCATAGGAGCCATTTTAATTACAGGAAGAGATCTTATAAGACTGTGACACCAGTTAATTCAGATTTTTATAGAATGAAGCATATTTAGCACTTGATTGTATATTGTTTGTATTGGTCTTTAATGTTTCGCATGTCTGATCTTCCCAGCCAGTTGTAAACGCCTCAAGGGAAAAGTTTCTTTCACTGTTTCTAACAACGTTTGATGTTTACTATTGATGTATAGTGGAAAATATTGGTTTAGTAATTAGGAGATCTGAGCCCTAGCCCAACTCTGTCTCTTACTAAACCCAGTGAGGTAAGACAAATTGTACAATAACACTGAACTTCAGTTTTGTTTTCTGTTAAGTGACAATAATTATACTTGCCTTGACTAATTCATAGGATCATTCTAAGGCTTGAATGAGATATCAGATCTCGAAGTTCTTCATAAGTTGTAAAGTCCTATACAGAAATTAAATGCTGTTATTGTGATAGCTGACATCCAAAAATAGTTTTTATTTTGTGTGGTATTATTATAATGAGGTTGGTAGCTAAACATTTGGTTCTCTGAAATAATATTTTATTCATGATATAAAAATAAGCAGTTTCTAAAGTATTTCATGTAATTCTAATTGTAGCTTATAGAGCATGAGAAATGAAAATATAATTTTATATATTTCTTCATGTTAATGAGATAGAACTCACTATATCCTCTGAAGAAGAAAACATTTCTTTAAGCAGCATATTTTTCATAGTTCCATATCCAGATTCATGGAAGTTTCCATAAAGGTGAGAGATGGTACACTAGTATTTTCCCAAATCTCTTCCAACACATATTTTGAAAAACTGAAAAATTCTTATTAAGACCATTAAAATTCTCTGTTCTTATTTTCTGAAGGTAGTGAAATATTTATGACTCTTAATATGGAAATCTATTAAAGAATCTCTTCATTGCCTGTAGGTGTGTGGAGGCAAATTCCAGTGACTAGATTGCTGAGTATAGTATAGCAAAAGGAAGGAAAATATATCGGTTTTGGGTTTTTTTACTCCTAAAAAGTCAGCACGAGAGTTAATGTAAAAACTTTTCTGTTCTTGGTCACTGGATGCTTAGTATAAAATCCCAGAACTAGAACTATGCCAAGGTAACGTGTCAGCCATTTGTAAAAAAAAAAAGTTCTTCTTTGCCAGTGCAAGCCAACTTATTCCTGTATCAGTGAACCATAAATAAAGAACATAGAATATATAAGAGACAGAGGAAGGAAGAAATTTGAAAACATTCTTCTCTTTCAAGTCCTTATTCTTCCCTTCAGAGTTAAACTTCTTAATTACAGAAGATTACATTTAATGAGACACTTTCCTTTCAAACTTCTTAATTACAGAAGATTACATTTAATGAGACACTTTCCTTTCTCTCTCTCTCTCTCCCTTTCTTTCTTTCTTTCCACACCATGTGGCTTATGGGATCTTAGTTCCCTGACCAGGGATCGAACTCGTGCTCACTGCAGTGGAAACGCAGTGTCCTAACCACTGGACTGCCAGGGAATTCCAAGAGACACTTTTCATTATACAAAAAGCTGGCCCAGACCCATCACAGCACTGAAACAATTTCTACTGAAAGTCATCTATGCTTTTTTTTTTCTTTAAGTAAAATAAATGGAAACTTCATAGACTCCAACTTACTTGAAATCTCAGCAACATTTAACATTCTTGATGACCTTCACCTTTTCGAAATACTTTCTTCTTTTGATCTCAGTGACACCAAATTCCCTATGTCTCGGGACATTCCTTTTATAGGCATCCTTTCCTCTGCCTGAAGATCAAATGTTTATTTTACGAGGGCTCTGTTCTCTTCTTGAGTTATACAATTTTCCCGTGGGAAATCTCATTCAACATTTATGTGCTGATGACTCCTAGTCCAAAAGAAACTCCTTCCTGAGTTTCAGACTCAGAAAGCCTAACTGCCTTTAGCTCATGTGTATTTTCCTGCCCTACTTCAAACTTAACATGTTCAAAAGTGAATTTAATATCTTTATCAACTCCAAAGTCTACTTTTCCTTCTCTATTCTCTACCTCAGTAAATGCTACCATCATCCATCCACCTGGTTGCCCAAGCCAGCAACTTGGTGAATTCTTAGTCTACAATTTTTCACTCCCTGCCCCATGTCCAACCTAGTATCAGTTCTTTGATTTTTCTGCCTGAAAAATCTCAAGTCTCTCTGCTTCTCTCTGTCTCTAATTTTAGGCCTGTGTTTGAGTATTACTGTGACCCAGGGAAAGGAAATATGGAGAACGTGAGTCCCCTCACTCTTTGATATATCACTGGGACCAGAAGAAGAGCATTAAAATAATTCCAGATTAGTTATACATATTTTTGAGAGGCTCTGATCTCCTGCACAAATTGGGATGGCTAACGTAAAGCATTGGCCTAAATTTGAGAACCCTTTAGGTTTGAGGTAAAGTAGTATGGCCCAGCTACTCCATACTTTTGTCCCATTAACTGCCTCTACTGCAGATCTGACCATAATCACCTCTCACCTGGATCACCTTAACAACCTCCTAACAAGTATTTCTGCCTGTAGATTTACACCTCCAAACTACTATTCACACTGTAATTAGAGTGATCCATAAGTATTTGAGAATGAAAAAAAATGAATGATAGTAAATATTTTAGAGGTTTTTAAATATGAAATCCCACCCCCAAATAAGAAGGTTTAGTTACTTCTCAATTAGTTGATTGTAAAAAATTCCTGGATGTATAAGTGCCCATTAAATATCAGAAAGTTCTTCTTCTACCACATTGTAAAACAAAACTCTTGTCCCCACTTAAAAAGAAGTGCTAGATACTACCCTCTTATTTCTTAAACATTTTATTTCATTAGACCAACTGTTTATTATTCTGTTAGGTATATCACTTGTAAAGCTAAGAAAATATTGACAATGACAATATTTTTTCAATAGCCATGTATATGTCTGTATATATATAACCATATATGTAATTATAAATAATGTATAATTATTATACAATAACAATATATTTTATATTATATTTTATATAAATATTTATATAAATACACATTTATTTATAAGTATAATTATATATATAACTTATGTAATTATTATTAGGAATTTCTCGTGTATTTCTATGAATATTGTATATTTATAATAATTATTTTATAAAGTAATATATGTAATTATATAAAATTATTATTAAGAATGTTCTCATAGTTCCTCCACAGAGAGGGTTACAATTACATCATCTAGTCTCCTCCATAAGTCTTCATGACATCCCATTTTTTTTCAATCCAACAAAGGGTGTATTTGTGATGAAACTTATTCCAGTTGAGTTTGGGTGCAGTCAACTTTATAAACTTTCTGGTTTACCAGTTCATGTTCTCCATGGTTGGCACAGCCTGGGTACATAAAAGCAGACCCAGTGATACTCTTGAGAAATACAGCATACAGTTTTCTAGCCATGCTCCATTTTTATATGCTACAATACTAATGAAATGGTTGACTTCCTGGGCTATATTAATTGCATTTAAGCATTCTTAAATTTCCTACACCACCAAATTTTAATTAAGAAACTATAATTAGAAGATTCATAAACTAAACCAACTGTTTTTCTTATTCTGAAACTGCAAAGAAGTATATTAGTGACATTACTACTAAGGGATGCTAGGAAATTGTAATTCATCAACATGGATATTGTCCATAATGCTCATATGATGAAGTAGGTGTGCAGTGGCTAACATCATAGTGACTAACAAACTTTTGTTTGTTTCTTTTAAATTTTATTTATTTATTTTTTTAACATCTTTATTGGAGTACAATTGCTTTACAATGGTGTGTTAGTTTCTGCTGTATAACAAAGTGAATCAGCTACACATATACATATATCCCCATATCTCCTCCCTTTTGCGTCTTCCTCCTTCCCACCCTCCCTATCCCACCCCTCTAGGTGGTCACAAAGCACCGAGCTGATCTCCCTGTGTTATGTGGCTGCTTCCCACTAGCTATCTGTTTTACATTTGGTAGTGTATATATGTCCGTGCCACTCTCTCACTTTGTCCCAACTTACCCTTCCCCCACCCCATGTCCACAAGTCCATTCTCTATGTCTGCGTCTTTATTCCTGTCCTGCCCCTTGGTTTGTTAGCACCTTTTTTTTCCTTTAAATTCCATATATATATGTTAGCAGACAGTATTTGTTTTTCTCTTTCTGACTTACTTCACTCTGTATGACAGACTCTAGATCCATCCACCTCACTACAAATAACTGAATTTCATTTCTTTTTATAGCTGAGTAATATTCCATTGTATATATGTGCCACATCTTCTTTATCCATTCATCTGTCGATGGACACTTAGGTTGCTTCCATGTCCTGGCTATTGTAAATAGTGCTGCAATGAACATTGTGGTACATGACTCTTTTTAAATCATGGTTTTCTCAGGGTATATGCCCAGTAGTGGGATTGCTGGGTCGTATGGTAGTTCTATTCTTAGTTTTTAAAGGAACCTCCATACTGTTCTCCATAATGGCTGTATCAATTTACATTCCTACCAACAGTGCAAGAGGGTTCCCTTTTCTCCACATCCTCTCAAGCATTTATTGTTTGTACATTTTTTGATGATGGCCATTCTGACTGGTGTGAGGTGATATCTCATTGTAGTTTTGATTTGCATTTCTCTAATGATTAGTGATGTTGAGCATCATTTCAGGTGTTTGTTGGCAATCTGTATATCTTCTTTGGAGAAATGTCTATTTAGGTCTTCTGCCCATTTTCGGATTGAGTTGTTTGGTTTTTTTTGATATTGAACTGCATGAGCTGCGTGTAAATTTTGGAGATTAATCCTTTGTAAGTTGCTTCATTTGCAGATATTTTCTCCCACTCAGAGGGTTGTCTTTTCCCATTATTCAACATAGTTTTGGAAGTTTTAGCCACAGCAGTCAGAGGAGAAAAAGAAATAAAAGGAATCCAAATTGGAAAAGAAGAAGTAAAGCTGTCACTGTTTGCAGATGACATGATACTATACATAGAGAATCCTAAAAATGCTACCAGAAAACTACTAGAGCCAATCAATGAATTTGTTAAAAGTAGCAGGATACAAAATTAATGCACAGAAATCTCTTGCATTCCTATACACTAATGATGAAAAATCTGAAAGAGAAGGAAACACTCCCATTTACCACTGCAACAAAAAGAATAAAATACCTAGGAATAAACCTACCTAAGGAGGCAAAAGACCTCTATGCAGAAAACTATAAGACACTGATGAAAGAGATTAAAGATGATACAGACAATCCATATACCATGTTTTCTGATTGGAAGAATCAACATTGTGAAAATGACTATACTACAAAAGCAATCTACAGATTCAATGCAATCCCTATCAAACTACCACTGGCATTTTTCACAGAACTAGAACAAAAAAATTCACAATTTGTATGGAAACACAAAAGACCCTGAATAGCCAAAGCAATCTTGAGAAAGAAAAACGGAGCTGGAGGAATCGGGCTTCTGGACTTCAGACTATACTACAAAGCTACAGTAATCAAGACAGTATGGTACTGGCACAAAAACAGAAATACAGATCAATGGAACAGGATAGAAAGCCCAGAGATAAACCCATGCACATGTGGTCACCTTATATTTGATAAAGGAGGCAAGAATATACAATGGAGAAAAGACAGCCTCTTCAAGTGGTGCTGGGAAAACTGGACAGCTACATGTAAAAGAATGAAATTAGAACACTCCCTAACACCATACACAAAAATAAACTCAAAATGGATTAACGACCTAAATGTAAGGCCAGACGCTATCAAACTCTTAGAGGAAAACATAGGCAGAACACACTATGACATAAATCACAGCAAGATCCTTTTTTTTTTTTTTTTAGTGGTACGTGGGCCTCTCACTGTTGTGGCCTCTCCCGTTGCGGAGCACAGGCTCCGGACGCGCAGGCTCAGTGGCCATGGCTCACGGGCCCAGCCACTCCGCAGCACGTGGGATTCTCCCGGACTGGGGCACGAACCCGCATCCCCTGCATCGGCAGGCGGACTCTCAGCCACTGCGCCACCAGGGAAGCCCAGCAAGATCCTTTTTGACCCAGCTCCTAGAGAAATGGAAATAAAAACAAAAATAAACCAATGGGACTTAATGAAACTTAAAAGCTTTTGCACAGCAAAGGAAAACATAAAAAAGATGAGAAGACAACCCTCAGAATGGGAGAAGATATCTGAAAATGAAGCAACTGACAAAGAATTAATCTCCAAAATTTTCAAGCAGCTCATGCAGCTCAGTAGCAAAAATACAAACAACCCAATCAAAAATGGTCAGAAAACATAAATAGACCTTTTTCCAAAGAAGATATACAGATTGCCAACATACACATGAAAGGATGCTGAACATCACTAATCATTAAAAAATGCAAATCAGAACTACAATGAGGTATCACCTCACACCAGTCAGAATGGCCATCATCAAAAAATGTACAAACAATAAATGCTGGAGAGGGTGTGGAAAAAAGGGAACCCTCTTGCACTGATGGTGGGAATGTAAATTGATACAGCCACTATGGAGAACAGTATGGAGGTTCCTTAAAAAACTAAGAATAGAACTACCATATGACCCAGCAATCCCACTATTGGGCACATACCCCAAGAAAACCATAATTCAAGAAGAGTCATGTACCCCAATGTTCATTGCAGCACTATTTACAATAGCCAGGACATGGAAGCAACCTAAGTGTCCATTGACAGATGAATGGATAAAGAAGATGTGGCACATATATACAATGGAATATTACTCAACCATAAAAAGAAACGAAATTGTTATTTGTAGTGAGGTGGATGGACCTAGAGTCTGTCATACAGAGTGAAGTAAGTCAGAAAGAGAAAAACAAATACCATACGCTAACACATATATATGGAGTCTAAGAAAAAAAAAAAGGCATGAAGAACCTAGCGGCAAGGCGGGAATAAAGACACAGACCTACTAGAGAATGGGCTTGAGGACATGGGGAGGGGGAAGGGTAAGCTGGGACAAAGTGAGAGAGTGACTTGGACATATATACACTACCAAACGTAAAATAGATAGCTAGTGGGAAGCAGCCGCATAGCACAGGGAGATCAGCTCGGTGCTTTGTGACCACCTAGGGGGTGGGATAGGGAGGGTGGGAGGGAGGGAGACGCAAGAGGGAAGAGATATGGGGACATATGTATATGTATAACTGATTCACTTTGTTATAAAGCAGAAACTAACACACCATTGTAAAGCAGTTATACTCCAACAAAGATGTTTAAAAAAAATAGAAAATCTACAAGCAGTAAATGCTGGAGAGGGTGTGGAGAAAATGGAACCCTCTTACACTGTTGGTGGGAATGTAAATTGAGACAAGCTTTTTTTTTGTATCAAGACCTATATGGTACAAAGATGAAAAATAAAAATAATTATGGTCTCAGCCTTCCTGAAAGCAGACAAGTTACGGGCATTTACATAGCATATATACAGACATAACTACAATGCAAAGCAGAATCAAAAAATAAGAGCAGCCATTTATTGCTAATTCTTAATATATGCTAAGAATTACCAGAAGTTTTCGTATGGATAATCACTAATATTCACCATAAACCAGATAAGGAAATGGATGCTTGGAGAAGTTAAATAAGTTGACCAAGTTTGACCAGGTCAGGATTTAAACCTAATTCCATCTGCTTGTCTGTCTGTAAAATATTTGCTGTTTCATAAGTTTCAGGGAGGAGTCTCCAAGGAAGTTTTGTGTGTGTTCAAAGTAAGTTGTATTTGTCCCTAGTTGAAGCTACAATGTAAGTGTTACAGTAAAGACTTTAGTGGTATTTATGTTGAAAGACTTAGTACAGGTTCCAGAAGAAGATAAGTATTCCAGGTAGAAGGAATAACAAGAAAGGCACCAAGTAAAGAGATGAGTGTGTAGGGAAAGCAGCAAATTATGTATTTTCCTTGTAGGTTAAGTGAAGGGTGGAAAGATAAGTTGTGCTTTGTTTACGGAGGTGCTAAGCAGTTGGAACTTAGCCCAGTAGGCTACAGGGAGCCATATACATTTTCTGAGAAGCATAATGACTGAAACGTAATTGTACTCTAGGAAGATTTACCTGGCAACAGCATGTAAATGGATAGGTGTGTGGGAGGGGAGACTGAAATATAATGATAATTGTGAAAGGCTGTTGATGTAATAGGATAATGATGTGGGCTAGGACAATGGAAGTAGGAAGGAGGGATTGTGTACCACAGCTGTCTTATTGCTCATCCTCAAATAATAGATTGCAGTTTGAAGATGGCAAGTCTAGAAACTGCAAGCTGTAGGAACTGAATGGTTCCATTTAGGTCCAAAGTACTTTTAATTATTGACCTGCCTTATATTCTGTAAGGAAGAAACATTTGGAAGAAATATTCTTGTGCTTCCTGAGAGGCAATTTACCACTAAAAATGCTTGGTTCTCTCTGAATTAGAAAGGAAGAGTTATTAAATGGTATAATCAAACCCCTAGGTGTTTTATTGAGGTCCTGGCATTACTGGTAGGGTGACTTAGACTTCCAGGCTGCAGGTTTCTCATTTGGAAAATGTGTGTAGTAATAATTATCCTCCTAGCCTCCCTTGGCTTTTGTAGAAAATCAAATGAGATAATTAATGTGGAAGTACTCTAGATAATGCAAAATTCTGTTTTTAAGGGTCGGTACTGTTTTGTTTATGCCTCTTTGTAGTTTCCATTGCACTGTATTAAACCCACAGTAGGGGCTAGAAATATCTGTTGAATCAGTGGGTGTAACAGAAGTTTTGACAGGAGAATGACTCTTGTACCAGTGCTTTGATACTATGTGCTATGTAGTAAATATGGGCCCATGCTTTGATCCCAAGTCATAAGCCTTCATAGAAAGAAGAGGGGAGGATGCAAGGCATAGTGATGACCAGCTCCATTATAGAAACATGAAATACAGTGCAGCACTACTGGTTCACTTTCTGCTAGAGATCCTTTAATGCCACCTCTAAAGATGTAAAAACTACAAAGAAAAAACTCCTTAGTGAAGCAATCACGTAGACTATAGACAGTATCTCAGAGATAGGAAAGGATTGGATCTCCTACAGCAGGTGCTTCATTGAACTATCCCTGGGGGAAGATGGGCCAGAAAGAGGAGTATCTAATTAGTGTGTGGAGTGTGAAGGAGGATACACCACTTCTTCCTGTGACATGACTTTAGTACCCTGGGCATTATTAAAGGGAAAGACCAAAAAGTGATGTTCAAGGGATGAGGGAAAGCCACATACTTTCATTCATTCAACAAATATTTATTGAGCATATAAACAGGCACTGAGGGAAGTACAGCATGTGTGAGGTAAAGATGCTGTTCTCCAGAACACACTGGCTACAACTCATGGAATTTGAAGGCAAAACGATGAGGAATTAATTTATACACAAGCACATAATAAATTATGTTTCTGACAAATATTGAACACAAGTAACATGCAACTTTTAAGCTATAAGAGGAATGTTTCATTTCTGAATATGTTTTCACTAAATCGAAACACATTTACTCTATAACACGTGGAGCACAAAGGAAATAAAAATTAAACAAAAGAGGTATAAAAATCAGTAAGCTTGCTTTTCATTTGCTTTTCATTTAGTTGATTATTTCAACCCCAGGACAATTCTCCTTTGATTATCAGGACATTGTCAACCAATGAGTTTTGATTCTAAAAGGAAGGTAGCTACTGTCCAGAAGTTTCAATAGTGGGTCTTTGTTTTTCAAGGTCATGGTTAACACTATATTTAAAAGGTATTAACTTTTACATAAAGGGTGTGGATATGTGAAACAATCTTCTACAGAAATACAAATGGAATAAAAACAAAATCAGAGGAATCCAGCTGGATCCACATTTGGACACAGAGCAAATAAAAAGGCACTGGCAATGTAGTTCCAAATGGAAAACATTCACAAAGAAGGAAGCTAGGGAATATAAATTTTTGAGGGGAATTTGGCAAAAGCAAAGATCATCTGTTTCCCATGATCTAACAGATAAGATATAATTTTGCTTGTCCTTTCCATTTTCAAATTCTTTCTCATTTTTAATCATACATCTATTTTCAATATATGGGATTTATATATAAACATGTAACCAATCACACAGGTAAGACTGAGCAAGGAAAGATGACCTAGAAACAGAAAAAGACCAAAAGAGAAAGGGAAATAGGAGACAAGATACATTAAAGGGGAGGATTACCCTTGGGTTTGATTTTCATTATTTTTTTTTTCTGGTGACTAAAATAACATTTTTCTATCTTGAACATAAATCCTTGTCTGGGGTCACAGCTATATTTCCTTCCAGTTTAAATGACATATTCACTTGTATTTTGTATTTTATTTTACATTGATCTGCAATCTTGTATCATTCTTACTTACAGGAAATTGTAACTTCAAATAGCAAAGCCCTCTTGTTTGCTATTGATACAGACTTATCTAAAGCATTTGTTTGGTGGCATTTAAAAAATCAGTTGTGAATTTTAATATTTTTAAACATACTACCCTAAAAATAGATGGTGTTTTTTTTTCTTTTTTTTTCCAAATTTGGGAGCATGTAAGATATTTACCTGGAACACCTTTGAGGGATATGTCTTGGCTTTCAATTTGATAATGTACCCACCGTCATACAGTGCATCTGCAGATCACTAACAAAGGAAAACATTAGAGAGTTCTTATTTCAGCATAGCTCAGACTGTTGCCCTTCAGAGACATTTTGGAAACAGAATAATGGTCTCTAATTATTTCAGCCAAGCTAAGTGTTTATCACAGCTCCAAACAGGCAGTAATTCACTTATATTTATTTTCTCAGAATGTAACACTAGTTTGAATTAAACATTATGATACATACCTGCACTAGTATAAACTATTTTTTCAAATTTTCCTAGTCAAGATTTCTTTCTCAGGGAAGAAAATTAGACAGGTGCAGCACACCAAATGAGATGAACTTTGTCCTCAAAGAAAATTGGTTTTTCCTTTTCAATTTCATTTCAAAGAGATCTGACAAGTGTGGCTTTGAACAAACTTTAACAGCACAATATCCTTTGTGTAAGTTTTCCCTTGTCAGCTTTTCCATTCCAGCAGGAACTTAGAACAAAGTGGATGTTGCCCTTTGAGTTGAGAACTTCATCAGTTGAATGAACACTAGTATAGTGCAGTGAAATTGAGGGCATACTCTCTCCTCAAATCTCAACAGTGCAGTGTCTCAACAAATATAATTTCTCTATCTGGTGCAAGGAGACACCTGCTATACATTTAGTTTCATACACTCTCCTTCCTTTTTCATAGTAAAAGCCAAACTATTTGGCAATATACCCACTTGAAACTTTTGCAGATTATGCTAAAGAGCCTTCCATTGCGTGTGGAGCCCAAACACATTATTTTGTGATGTTGTTTGGTGATACACCATTTTATACCAAAGTCATAGGGAGCCTCAGGTTAGAGGTGTGAAATCAGACTATCAGGTGCACATTGTTTTTTCTTATACATGAAAGAAAAAAAATAGGTTTTTCTATTTGTTTTGCTTTGTTTCATTTTTAACATGTAGCTTTGCTATCATTTAAAAGTAAAATTCAAAAGCAGAGAAAAAATACAAGAAACTGCTTCACAGAGATTCTAATCTTTATTGCACAAAAGCTCGTGATGGCTACTCATTCCTTAGAGGTTTAGATTGTGTATAAATTGTGCTATTTTATGCTGGTTACTAACCTCTTTGACAAGTTTATTTTTCTTTGCATACTCTCCTAACTTTCTAAAGGTTTTTTATTACAATTGCCCCTTGCTATCTTTTACTTTCTCTTGGCTCCAACTCTTCCTTTCATCTTCTTTTTTTCCTTGTGCATTAATATTTAAAGACTGTACTAGTGTCAGACATTCATGTAGAGACAACTTAAATGGATAAGGTTACAGAATAAGTCCATGCCCAATTTAATTACAGCATTTTGATTAACACAGATTGTAAGTAGTTTGAACTAAGAATTTTAAGTCGTTCAGCTTGAGTATTACAAAAGCTAACCAGAGATGAAGTGTAACTTTGACTCAGAAACTGCCAGAAAACACACTGATTAACCAATTTACATATACTATCTAATTAAGGATCTAAATATCTTGGGATCACAGAAATACATGTTTATTGATAAGGTAAAATATTTATTACTCAGAGAGCTGAATTAGCAAAAAGAACAGCTCTAATCAGGTGCTAACTCCCAGAGAAAAGAAGAATATTAGTTGAAACTGAAAATATAATACTTATGAGCAAAACTGGTTTGTTAATTCAAAGACAGTGCTTCTTGCCAGCAAACTCAGTATCCTTGAAAGGTTAGAGTTGATGAAGTCTGTGGCCAAGTTTCTAAATGGGTTCGATAGATAATGACGGCCCATAGCAATTGCTAATTGAGAATAATGACTGGGCAAGGAAGAAAGGGCACAGAACAGGGGTGGAAGAAAACTGCTCTAAAGCAGAGGCCTGAAAACACCTCCAAGCACAAGGTGAAAGAAACCCAAGCCTTTTATATTTACTAAACTGTCATTAGTTGACCTAAGAATTTTTTCGATAAATATTGTTTCTCTAAAAACTTATAAATATAAAGAAGGTGAGGATACAGTATAAGCTCCTATAATGTTATTCCTAGTTCTTGCCAAATGCCTACACAGAGAAATCACTACATTTACAACTTTTTCATCTTAAGAAACATGAAAATAGAGGCTACTCTGATTTCTCTTTGTTGTATTTCATTTTGTTTTTGTTGTTATTCAAGGCATCCCAAATGGAGATGAAATCAGGTGTAAGTTATGCAAAGACTGAAAGCAATATTAAGTAAGGTGATTGTTCTTTAAGTTCTAAAATTTTTAAAACATTGTGAATACAAAGTGAATTGTGTATTCACAATGAATTGTGAATACAATACAATGAATTGTGAATTTTGTACTCATGGATTTTGTGGGTAGAATATGGTTTCTGATAGAGTAAAATCACATGAAGGAGCATGCTATATTTTACATATTTAATCATATTAAAGACTAACTAAGTTCCAATACCTTTTTAAAGCCAATACCTTTTCAAAATGGGATAATTAGCTAGGTAGAACCATTTGTTTCTTGGTAATTCTATTCAAATTATAATTAAAAATTAAAACACACGATTCACACAGACATACACAAGCCCCATTCTTTTTAGCTTTGCAGACTTATAACATAAAAAGGATAAAGTCTAAGACAGATCAGAGTAATGACAAATATTTCTTGTTTGGATGAACTTTGCCTGTCAAGACTTACTAGAAAAAGTTTAGAAGGGGAGATGCTAGAACACTTATACATCTCATGATTATAGTTCTTGGCAGGTATTACACCTTTGTTTACTCTGAAAAGGAAATTTTCTAAATTCAGAGAAGGTGTATTCTGCATGTTAGATCCTGCAGTTAGTATCACTGCTATTCTGGTCCCTTATGGTTTGCCAAAAATGTCAATTCAGATGCCAGTAAACACAATATTAAGAGAATCAGAAATTAAAAGTAGGCAGCTATTCAATATAAACATTAAAAATATGTGGTAATCCAACCATTTCTTAACCACTTTCACATAATTGACACTTACACATATTTTTAGTGAGACCTCTTTTTGGTTTCCTCTCCCTTTGTTTGGGCACAATATAGTAATTGCTGCCAGGGTTGAATAATGTATTTATTCCCTAGAAATTAGAGTTCAGTGTATTATCCTGTTAAAATAATATATTACAGCATTACCAGCATCATTATTACAAAAGTGGATTCACAGTGATAAGCCAAGTTTGACCTGGGGACTGTGCTGCTGCTGTAAATCTACTGGCATTGCATGAGGTGTGGTATTGCTGACCAGAAATTCTGGTGCACAGGCCTCTCGAGACATGTTAGTTAGATTCGTGGGCACAGGGCACAAAATTGTTAACCACTTCTGTCTGAGTGCTATAGAGAACACATTTAAATAGATAATGTCCTTCAAGAGCAAAAAAAAAAAGCATTTCTGTGTGAAATCAGAGTATCCACTGATTTCTATATTTGGAGGAACATCAAATAGACATTAAAGTAAGACTTCTAAAGTGACTACATGTAATACTGACAAGCTTCACAATTAAATTTAGTGCCCGGAGTGATGACAAATTATAACCTATTGCCCATAATTGAGGTCTGGTTCTAGGCAAAATTATAACTCAAACAAAATTTATCTTTGTTTCCTGCACGACTTGCATTTCTATTCTCTTTCCCCACTGGCTACTTCATCTCTTTTATCCCAGGCCCAGTCATCTAGGGTGCTTACTTTCTTTGTAAGAAAAAAATTAACAGACTATTGGGCTTGGAAATACCCTTATTTTAACTTACTCTATACACTACTAGTTGTTATAAGGAAAGACATCCTGACATGTTAGCTGAGTCACTCAGCATCACTCAAATGCTTCATAGCAGGTTCTTGAATAGGACACCTCCTTTTTTGATTGACAAGGTACAATATGTTTGCTTCCTAGGATTGTTTTCATTAATAGTAGGTAAGTCATTAGGCCAAAATGTGTATTACTGATTGTGAAAATGTGCACAGCACCAAATGCAATTGTTCTGTGTATGTTTTGGGGGTCATGTGGGGCTTAAAGTGGAAGCCTAACAAAGGTAACTAACTGCCTTTTTTTTTTAATTAGTTTCTGCTTTATAACAAAGTGAATCAGTCATACATATACATCTGTTCCCACATCCCTTCCCTCATGCATCTCCCTCCCTCCCACCCTCCCCCTCCCACCCCTCCAGGCGATCACAAAGCACCGAGCTGATCTCCCTGTGCTCTGCGGCTGCTTCCCACTATCTATCTACCTTACGTTTGGTAGTGTATATATGTCCATGCCTCTCTTTCGCTTTGTCACAGCTTACCCTTCCCCCTCCCCATATCCTCAAGTCCATTCTCAAGTAGGTCTGTGTCTTTATTCCCGTTTTACCCCTAGGTTCTTCATGACTTTTTTTTTTTTTTAATTCCGTATATATGTGTTAGCATACGGTATTTGTCTTTCTCTTTCTGACTTACTAACTGCCTTTTGAAAAACCTCCACCAGTGATTCCTGTACATGGAAAGGAAAATATTTCTTACGGACCCATCAACATTTCAAACAGTAGATAGAGCTCTTGGTTAATGCCTGTGTTTTCCTGGAGAGAAAGGCTAATTGATGGATGCTGTGGAATTCTCTTTAAACTAAGATATCCTTCTTTAAAAAAAAAAAGGTTAAGAAAAAGTTTTGTTCTTTTGAAGTTCCATCAGTAGTTTACAAATTATTTGAAGAATATTCAGATTAATAATTCCCTTCCTCATATGAATTCTCTATGAAGTCTAACCACAGTTGAGTGCATGCGTGCTCTTAGCATGATCTAAAGCAGCACTTCACAGACACCAGTTTGTGTAGAAAGCTCCTGGGCCAGAGAGGCTGTAACTAAAAACTCCTAGGTGATGCCCATGCTGCTCCTGTGGGGGCAAGGTGTTGAGGACAGGTGTTGCTGTAGACCAAAGAAAGGATGCCAGCCTAAGGGTCATAATGTTTGTATTTGAGTCTGTGTCCTAGTTCTGTGCTTTTAGGAATGTACAAATGTCCTTATGTGGCTCTTCTAACTACCTGAACCACCTTACATAAGTGCCTTCACCTATAAATGAGAATTACCTTTGCAGCTCCTAGAATTGTTGAAAGATCAAATGATATAATGCATTGAAATGCTTCATAAATTACAAAGTGCTATATGATTAATGTTGGTTATTAATGTGTTGTTTCAAGATCCTCTTCTTACTCAATATAACACTAGTCTGTGAGAACCAAAATCCCCTGGCAGAAAAAAAAAATTGGGCTGTCTACCCTTCATTAAAATCATACGATAAAATTATAGGAAAAACATGGGCAATAAGTGTTTGAAAAGGACTCCATCTCTAATTACTAAAAATGTAAAATTAAATAACAAGAATAATAAAACCTGTCATATTGGCAAATTTTTTTTCTCACTATGATCCTTAGTGATGGGGAAAGTGCAATGAGATGGGCACTATGGTACACTGCTGAGGAGAGTGTAAATTGGTACTCAGTTTCTGTAAAGCATTTTAGAAATATGTGTTAAGAGCCTTAAAAAGTGTTTGTTGTTAAACTCAGTAACTTCACTTCTAGGTATCTATTTTAGGGAAATAAAAAGAGATGTGGTAAAAAATAGTTCATGCACCAAAATGTTCATTACAGAATTAGTATCATAATGAACTTTTGCATGATCCTGAATGGACAAGAACAGGAGTACTGCTAAATAAATCTGGTGTATAAAATATAATGGAATGTGGAGACAGAACTTTATTCAGAAACACTTGGACTTTCAAATTTTCAATTCAGTAGATAAAAGCAAAGCAGCTATATCCTCCAGAGCAAATTCTGTGAAATAGAAGAGCCTCAGTATGCAGTGAAATCTCAAATGTTTTAACTATGTATTAATATTTTTGACTTTGGTAATATCACTTCTAGGAATCTGTCTGCCTGTTCCTATTCTCACAACTGAAGTAAGCTATTTCATAACATTTTGCCTAGTCTACAACAACTTGTGAGGAAATGAAGTTCAACTACTATTCTTTAAAATTCACAAGGTGGCATTTTTGCACTGCCCCTGCTCCATTTTTTGATAGTTTAGTAGATTCCTTTATTCAAGAGGTACTTTTTGGCACGTACTATCTAGCCAGTATTATGCTGGGTATGATAGATAGGAATTCAGTGATAACTATGGATACAACCTTAATTTGGACCTCCTAGAAAGGAGCTAATACAATTTAGTCATAGATAATGGAACATGACTGCAATAATGTAACCATAAGGGAAACACAAAAAATATGATGGAAGACCAGAGAGGGTGACTTGTGGTGAAGCAAGAATGGAACCGTTCTAGTGGAAGGTACCCTGGAGAGTGAGTAGGACAGGTGCAATGGGCAAGAATGCAGAGAGAAGATTTTCTGATACAGAAAATTCTAAAAAGCAAGGTAACAAACAAAATGATGCCATATCCAGGAATATTGGAATCTCCTATTTGGATTACAACAATGGACGGTTTGGGAGAAAACTCAAGGAAGTTTACTGCGATCAGATCAAATCATCAAGTACACTGAGTTTCAGGCCAAGTATTTAACTTATCTTAGAGAGAATGCAAAGTCATTGAAGGTCTTTTTTTTTTTTTTTTTTTTTTTTTTTTGCGGTACACGGGCCTCTCACTGTTGTGGCCTCTCCTGTTGTGGAGCACAGGCTCCGGACGTGCAGGCTCAGCGGCCATGGCTCATGGGCCCAGCAGCTCCACGGCATGTGGGATCTTCTCAGACCGGGGCACGAACCCGTGTCCCCTGCCTCGGCAGGCTGACTCTCAACCACTGCGCCACCAGGGGAGCCCATTGAAGGTCTTTAAGCAGCAAAATAGCACAATTAAATTCATACTTTAGGCAGATGATTCTGATGAACTCTGACAACGAGTATTATGGGAAACTGGATCTAGGAAGTTTATACAAGAGATAGACCAAAATTCCAAACCATCTCAATAAACTTCACTATTTATGTTGCCCTGAAAAAGTTCTTCCTCTCCTTTCTGAGATTTAGTCTACCACCAGCATAAATATACCTTTGTGTGAATTTGAAAAGGAGCCCTGCTGGGCAGGTGGCACCCAGAAGCACCCTACAGAAGCAGGCAGCACCTTTGTGCAAATAAAAAGCTTCTTGGAGGTCTCTGAGTAGATTTTTGCAGTGCTGTGTGTGTGGTGAACATGTTGAGTGTAACCCAGATTGAGTTTTATCCCTCACTGTCCACTTAGCCAGGCATAGAATCATGTTTCATTTATCTGTGAATTGAGAATATCAAATCCTACCTTCTAGGATTGTGGTTAGGTCATATACCCAGGGACTGTGGAAAGACGGCTTGTAACAGATGTCCAGTGAATGAGAATGATGATTCCGGTGGTCGTGATGACGACAGTGAGCAGCAGTGGTATAGTAATATTAGTAGTAATGTCTACTATTATTACCTTGACTTGGATTCTTCTGTTTATTTGTTACAAGTTATCTACTGCTCAGTTTCAGAGGTTGCCACTCACAGCATAGTTGATGTGATAAAACTCTCACAAAGAGGGGCAGTACATCTCCGTACAGTCGTACATGATGGTTCTGTTTGGGGATTTCTCATGTTTAGGAAGTGATGGAGGAATAAGCACAATCCATCTTGTCTGAAATGCAAGAGGTGGCCACAGAAATCAAAATAAGGGGGAACCTCCCTGTCTAATTGGTGGAGCTGTGCTCCCGAAAAAATGAGATGAACCTTCATTGCTTTTTTGTTCTCTCTGTCCATCTGCCTTTTGGCTCCTGGTGCAGTCATGGAAATACTTCGCAAAATGAGGCAATTAGAGACTCAGCTTTTTGGCTGGAGGACCAGACAGGGGAGGCCCAGAGAAGAGGAAACTCACAGAGAGACGGCAGAGAGGGAGGGCCTCAGGATAGCTACCCCATAAAGTGGTTTATGAACACCTGGGTTCACTCAAGCTGGGTGTGTACGGATCTAATCAGCATACCAAAGCCTTTGAGAACCGAACTGATAGATCACTACTCATAGTAGTTCATATGTAGGAAAGATCTGAATAACACTACAAAGGCTTTGAAACCTGAGCTGCCATGGGAACCACAGTCCACAGAGGCAAAGCTGGTTGAAACCTTCAGATTGAACTTAACCATGTGAATTACCTACTAAAACAAAAATATTAATATGTTCCATAAAATTTAAATAGGCCCAGAGTCTCATAATATTCAAATTTTCCAGGACACTATCCAGTATTACTCAAGATATGAAAAAACAAGCAAAACCTCAACTCTCATGGGAAGAGACAACAGTTACCAGTGACAAGAAGACACAGATATTGGATTATCTGACAAATACTTTGAAGTAGGTAACATATAAGTGCTCCCATGAAAAGATGCTCAACATTGCTAATTATTAGATGCAAATCAAAATGCAAATCAAAACTACAATGAGATACTACTTCACACTGATCAGAATGACCATCATTAAAAAGTCTACAATTAATAAATGCTGAAGAGGGTGTGGAGAAAAGGGAACTCTCCTACACTGTTGGTGGGAACGTAAGCTTGTGCAGCCACTGTGGGAAACAGTATGGAGGTTCCTAAAAAATTGAAAAATAGAGTTGCCATATGACCCAGCAGTCCCATTACTGGACATGTATCCAGACAAAACTATAATTCAAAAAGATACATGCACCCCTGTGTTCACAACAGCACTATTTACAATAGCCATGACATGGAAACTACCTAAATGTCCATCGACAGATAAATGGATAAAGCAGATGTGGTACATATATACAATGGAATACTACTCAACTATAAAAAAGAAAGAAAGAATGCCATTTGCAGCAACATGGATGGACCTAGAGATTATCATACTAAGTGAAGTAAGAAAGAGAAAGACAAATACTATATGATATCATTTATATGTGGAATCTAAAATATGACACAAATAAACCTGTCTTCTAAACAGAAACAGACTCACAGACATAGAGAACAGTTGTGGTTGCCAAGGGGGAGGGAAAGTGGGGGTAGGGATGGAGTGGGAGTTTGGGGTTAGCAGATGCAAACTAGTATATATAGAATGGATAAACAACAAGGTCCTACTGTATAGAACAGGGAACTATATTCAATATCCTGTGATAAACCGTAATGGAAAAGAATATAAAAAAGAATGTATGTATATGTATAACTGAATCACTTTGCTATACAGCAGAAATTAGCACAACATTGTAAACCATACTGCAATAAAAAATCCAAACTAGGGGCTTCCCTGGTGGCGCAGTGGTTGGGAGTCCGCCTGCCGATGCAGGGGACATGGGTTCGTGCCCTGGTCCGGGAGGATCCCGTGTGCCACGGAGCGGCTGGGCCCATGGGCCATGGCCGCTGAGCCTGCGCGTCCGGAGGCTGTGCTCCGCAACGGGAGAGGCCACAGCAGTGAGAGGCCCGTGTACCGCAAAAAAAAAACCTCCAAACTAAAACCAAACTAAAAAAAAAAAAAATATATATATATATATATATATATGTATATGAAGTACTACAGTAGATAATTACATTCTTGAAATGAATGGAAAAATAGAAAGTTTTAGCAAAGAAGTAGGAGGTATATACAAGAATCAAATGTTAATTATAGAACTGTAAAACACAATAAATGAAATAAAAATCTTACTGGATGGACTCAGTAGTAGATTAGAGATGAACTTGAATCTCAAGAGTGAACTTGATTGATTAATAGAAATTATCCAGTCTGAGCAAAACAAAGAAAAATAGATTTAAATATAACCAAGCCTTAGGACCGGTGGGGTAATATAAAAGGTCTAATATTTGTGACATCAAGAGTCCTAGAAGGAGAGGGGAAAGAGTGTGGTGTTTTAAACAATATTTGAATAAATAATGACCAAAAACTTTACATTTTTGGTTAAAGATAAAGATCTCCAGTTTGGGGGAGCTCGACAAACTCCAGTCAGTGTAAACCACCCAAAAATCCGAGCCTCCGCATATCATAAGCAAACTGTTGCAAGCTAAAGAGAATACAGTCTTGAATGCAACCGGAGTAAAATGATGGATTACGTGGAGGGGAACAATATTCAAATGAGAATGAATTTCTCATCAGAAACCATGGAGATGATGAACTGGCAAAATATCTTTAAAGTGCTAGCAGAAAGGAACTGTCAAGTCAGAATTCTACATCAGGGATGAAGGTGAAATAAAGATATAGCATGGAGAAACTTTTTTGGATGATGGAACTATCCTGTATCCTGATTATGATGGTGATTACACAAAGGTATACATATGTTAAAATTTGTAACACTGCACATCAAGAAGTAAATTTTACTGTATGATAATTAAAAATAAAATTAATAAATAGAAATAGTGAATAAGGACCTAAATCCAGAAATAAATGTGTCTATAGAAGGCTTGATTTTAATGTACTGTTTCCCTCTCACTACTGTATTTCTCTTCCTGACCCTTCACTGAGTTTTAGAAAGAGTGACATCATAGAGATTATTTAGTGAGGAGGTGATACTATGGTTATTTTTACAATTGAGTAAGATAGCTTTTCCCCAAACAATAAATTCCTAGTGGCAATTTGTAAACTGTATTCAGTATTTCAAGTCATTAAGATATCATTTGTTGAATACTCCACAAATGCAGTAACTTAAAATGTGACAACCAGTGGCTGATGAACCATAGAAGGCTTGTAAGAGGGTTCTCATGGATCAGTAACTTGGAAGCCATTTTGAATTTCTCACCACGGAATGAATGGTGGGAGTGCCAAGGTCAGAGCTGCTAAGAACGGAATGGCAGCGGGAGTGAGTTAGGTAGGAAATGGTAGTAGAATTCAATTTATATAATCCTACACTTTGATTAATAATGGACTAATCCATGGTCATTTTGTGGTCCTTGGTAACATTTTTTAAACACTGTACTGGAAGACCTACGGCTCAGTGTGGGTGTCCAAGTAGCATCGCTGGTGAGGCTGTGAGGAGACCGAGTAGGTGCCATCACCCCAGCCTCAACAATGTAGGCTACAATGTTTGGTTTCCATGAAATTTTTTCTTGAAAATGGTGTTGTATTTCTAGAGGGGGGAAAATGCATTGCATGGGTCATATTAAACATTGGCCCACATAAAAGCATTCAGCCATATTTGTGAATCGCTTCTTAGAAGAATGTGTGAGAGACTTTTAGGAGCAGCTAATTTTTTCAGGAGGTTCAAGGACTGCTTTAAAAGAAGCTACTAAAATAGGAATAAAGAAAGAAAAAGAATGCTGAGGAAGCCTATTGGAGAATAATATATCCAGTGTTGAAAATCAGAAACATATAACAAGATTTTCAGATTTCCTAGTTGACCTGCATGCAAGTGAGCCCACAGTGCAGTATTACCTTTTGGCTTCTCAGCACAAGTGACTTCCAGCCACTTCACTGAGAATGTGAGAGAGGTTAAAAAGAATGTGGGGAAAGATAAGAAAGGAATAAGCATATCATGACAAGAAAAGAATAAGGTGGGCCCGTGGAGGTGAACAGTTTTTAAATCACTAAAGAATACAAAGAAAAGCCAGAGAAGATTTTAGAAGGTATGATTTGATAGCTTAAAAAGGGAGAGGATGACTGAAGGGAAGGGAGATGATTCTCATACAGCCAGAAATGAGAGTCAGCCATGACAAGGTGGGGTTGTCTAGGCCAAAGGAAAGTAGGTAAAATTTTAGCCTTATCCCATTCTCACAGGAGCAGGTCCATAACAGCCTGCCACATGGTTAATAGATACTGCCACAGAACCACGGTTGGTCTGAGAGACTCCCATGGAATCAGGGCTACGACCTCTGAGTCCCATCTTTTCGAAGTGCTTTAAAGCAAGAGGGCCAGGTGTGTAGCTAGGTTTAGGGGCAGTGTCAACTCACAACAAAAAGTCCTTTGGTCTTTCTTTTGGTATCAGAGAGAAAACATTATTGTAAGAATAGAAAAATGAGAGGTTAGGAAAAAAATGAGTTCTTTCTCAGGTCATGTTAACTTACGGCAAGAGAAATAGCAAGAAGTGCCAGAGAGAAGGGCATTGACTATTTGAGGACAGACCACTATAGATTACTCCCATCTCTAGCAAAAAATTCATTCAGCAAGCCAAAAGGTAACAAGTTTTACGGAAGTTGAAAACTTCTAAAACTCTTTTTCCAAGAGTTGCTGGTTAAGGAGGATTTGTATTTAGGTTTACTTTTTGTCTTTGTTTATGTTTAAAAACAAGTTTTCTGAACCCAGTAATTTTCCTTGTGGTCTAGCAGGTCAGTACATGTTTTAGCAATTTTAGAAAGCATGTTTTATTTCCCCAACCAACCAAAAAATCCCTTAGAAACCATTGTAGTCTGTTGGTTAAGTATGTTTTCATTCATATGCTTCTTTAAAAGGTCTATTATTTACAAATAGACAGTAATGACTTTATCTAAGCTAATCCATTTCATCATGTCATTATATATTTAGGGCATGTCCTGCATTTAGAAAAATCCCTGTGAGAACCCTATACAGAGTGCCAAGAACCACAGTAGCATTCATTAAATTTCCTGATTGCAGAGTTATATGTGTTTTCGTTGTTATTGTTGTTGTTGTTGTTGTTTTCCCAAGCAAAGATTAGCAATTCACTTCTTGCTTCAGGAGTACTTAAACCAAAACAATTCAGATACCTGGTTTTGCAATAACCATCCAGAACTTGTTCCCAACTGGACAGGTAACAGTAGAGGTTCTTGGTCATTTAGAGCGTGTTGAGGGAGAATACAGACATATATTTGTCACTACTAAAGTAACTATCAACTAGTTAGTAGAGGATCTATGAAATACATCACTTTTGGGGCCCCCAGATGGAGAAGAGATAATAGGACTTGGGCAATGCTCATTTCCACTTAATCTCAACTGGACTTCTTCTGAGATTGTTTAAGTTTTATTTCCTTCATATTAAAGTTAAAAAAATGTTCTGGTTGAAAGAAATCTGATACTCCTCATTAAACTTTTTCTGTTGTACCTGAAGGAAGGAGACTTTGGTAAAATATTCATTGTATTGGCTAGATGTTAATCTTTTTCGTATATACATCTAGGCAAGATCACCACCCTGTGGGAAGTGAAATCTAAGGCAAACTTAGAAAAATGGTTATGAACCCATATGAAGGAGCCCTTAAACAGACATATGTAGATTATGGGGCAACAAGTAAGATGTACTCATTTAGCATTGATGCAGCCCTTTAAACCCTTGCCTATCAGGGTAGTCCCTAGTGAGGGGCCCCTTCGGTTTTGGCTGCTTTGCTGGTCTCCATGCGCTGCTTTGTGACATTCTTCCTTAAATGATATGTGACATCTCCCATTATTTGTTGAATTTAGGGCATTGTCATTGGCCCTTTAAAGTGAATGAACTGAAGGAGAAGATAGAAAATGGAGAGATCTTAATCTTAACCTGAAGTGTGGTAAACAGACAAAAGCTGGTCAACAAAGCTCTGGTGAGAATGCCTTGAAGGAGGGAGTCATAATGAAACTTCCCAAGACAAAGACAGCATTAAGTTACTTGCACTGACTCTTCTGGCTTGCAGAGGGGAGGCGAGATGCTCTAACCTTTTAGGTCCTGACCCAATTCTTCAAAGCTACCCCGACATACATTCAAATACATATTTTGAATAACAACATCAAGGGGGCAAGAGCAAGTATGAAGGTCTTGAGGAGGATAGATGCTTAATTTCCCTTTTCTACAGTTTTTTTTTTTTGTTCCAGACAATTCCAGACTCCATTCCCAATTTTTTTCCTCTCTATGTGTAAAAACGAAGGCTTTGTGCACTCTGTTTCTATGGAAACAGGAGAGAGAGAAACAGTTTATGTATTTCAAAAGCTGTCAGCCTATATGCTGTGGATTTTGATAACTAAACCTACACGCAAACCATCTTTACTCCCAACGCCCAACACCATAACGTTTATTTTATTTTATACGTGTGTGTGTTGCTTGAGAAAATTAAGGATCTGTTTATTTAGCTTTGGTGCAATCCATTTTATATTTAATGTCCAGGAGACAGAGAGAGGCTTTGGTGATGCAGTTAGAGAAATATAAAACTGTTCTTAATAAATGCTTACTAAATCAGAACGAAGACAGAGTTAGCAGGCATCACAACTCAATCTATTGGCAAAATAAAAAAGATTGAAGCTCTATTAATTTTAAAACAGATCTGAATGTTGCCTGGCTTATATTTCATATAAATGTAATGTCTGCTATACCCTCTTCAGCTGTCTAATAAAAGAGCTATTTTGAAATTACAAAATACACTGTGTTCTCCCCCAGAGAACCCAATTCAGTAGCTTATTGATTTTCCCTGGCATACTTAGTCTGGTGTGAAGGGGTTTCTGGGCTCCTGGACCTGGAAGGCGAGAGTTTGTTTGCGATTTATTCAGATTCTGTACAGCAGAGCACTTCCTACCGCTCCTAACGAACGAATAGTCTTTACGATAGTCCAGCCTATTAAGTGCTTGCCTTCCTGCTATTCTCAGTTGCTTTCCAGCACTTCCTAATATTTTCAAGAAAATGACTACCGTTTTAAGAAGATGTTTATCAAGTTTAGATGATGCAGTTAAGTGGACCAGGAAAAATACATAAGAACTTCAACCTTCAAATCTAGAGCACACTCCAGTAGTTAAAGGGTCTATCGGGCTCTCTGTTTTAAGCCCCGCTTTCCCAGTCTTTATAACTAGATGATTCACCTGAGCCTGAAAATCAGGTCCTTGTCTAAAAGTGTCTGTTTTTTTTCCCCTCTATGAAGACATACTAGCAGTAATTGATCTAAGTGTGTGTAAAGGGTAAGTGAAGGACGAGTGAGAAAATAATGAAGTTAGTGATGCTCCCCACTTTCTTTTTCTTTAAACAAGAAAATGGAATGTCCTTGATCTTAACACACACACACACACACACACACACACACCCCTAAAGTTCAAAATCTGTTGGTCACAGTGTGAGTTTCAGAGTTGTAGTAGCTTAGTCTCCTTGTCCTATGTAGTCACTTACCCAGTAGATGATAATGAATACAGAAGGATTAGGACTCTCCACAGTAAATTAGTTTATTAATAATCATAGATATATAGCCCTTTTTCCTCCAAGGAACTTAAAGCATTCAGTTGACCTTATCTTACAAATACTTACCCTGTTCCTGAGAGGTGAAACATTTTAAGTTTCCATTAAATTGATGAGGGTAAATAAAACCCAGAGATATCAAACAGCCCCATCAAGGCATTTGTCAAAGTGTTTGTGATAATTTTCAGGTAAAATGGAGAAACAAAATATGACTGATTGAATCTTAAGTATGCAGATTAAAATATCTCCATTAATTTGGAAAAAGGTTTTTACAAAGTGTCAAAGGTTTCTGTTTCTGTGGTTTTGTCCTGCTCACAGATTTTGTCAGTACTTGGATGAGAATATCAAATGCATGATTATCAATTTTTCAAATGGTATATTATATGTTGTAAGAAATAGAAAATATATTGTACAATAGAATCAGATTCCAAAAAGATATAATATCTCGGGACAGTGGCTACAGCCAACAAAATTAAGTTTAGTAGAAATGCAAGTGCCTGATCTTTGATTTTTTAAAAAAGATTAGAAACAGGGACTTCCCTGGTGGCACGATGGTTAAGAATCCGCCTGCCAATGCAGGGAACACAGGTTCGATCCCTGGTCTGGGGAGATCCCACATGTCACAGGGCAAATAAGCCCCTGTGCCACAACTACTGAGCCTGTGCTCTAGAGCCCACGAGCCACAACTACTGAGCCCGCATGCCTAGAGCCCATGGTCTGCAACAAGGGAAGCTACCACAATGAGAAGCCCACGCGCCACAACAAAGACTAGCCCCCGCTTGCCGCAACTGGAGAGAGCCCAGGTGCAGCAGCGAAGACCCAATGCAACCAAAATTAAATAAACAAAGATAAAATAAAATTTTTTTAAAAAAATTAGAAACAGCTGTGAAAACAGCTTTGGAAAGATGTAAATATTATTTTTATAACAATAACATCAATATGAATTTGTCATGTATTGTGTCTCATAAAAGAGCAAAATGGTCTTGGGCTGCATTCATATAATTATGATATTCTGAATAAAGAAAGTGTTGGTTTGGCTGTAATCTAGCTGGTCAGACATCCTCTAACAGGCTTACCTCACTGATCTTAAGAATCACCTACATCTCTTGATACGGAATCTCCTGGGGAAGAGACTCAGACAAACTGGGGGAGTTTATTCCAGAAATGTGAGGTGAGTTTGGAAGGAATTAAACCCTATCCCATGGTGAATATATGATGGAGCTGGTGATGCTTAGCCTAGAGAAAGAAGACCAAGGGAAAACGTGATAGTTGCCTTCACTATTTTCTCAGAGGAAAATTGACTGATGTTTTGAAGTTACATAGGCCAGGTTTTTGTGTAACATAACTTTTTAAACAATCTTGGAAGTCAAAGAGAAATGTTCTGCCTCTGTGGGTAGTGAGTGCTCCATGGCTGGATCCAATTATCAGATGGGTCATTGAATTATTTAAATTTAATTTTTATTTAAATTTATTAATTTATTTGATTATAAATTAAATTATTAAAATATATAGCTTTTGAGGTCACTTCTGAATTGGGTTTATAACTCTTATGATTCTAGAACTTGCTCAGGAACACATAATACAATTATCCCTGGCCCAAAGTAATAAAATATATAATAGACTGATACATCAAAACATAAATTTGTTTTCTGAACAATTGAAAGTCTGGAGCTTCAAGTTTATCTACCTAGCATGTGTAACAGGAGATTTTATTAAACTCTTCTTCACTTCTAAAAAGTTGTAAGTATGTATCTACCAAGGAAGGGAGGTCTTCATACCTACCACTTTGATGGAGGTGTGCTCTAGTAGAATCATCCCGGTTACCACCATCTGCCACAGTCCTCCTACAGGTTGAATGGTAGACAAAAGAGAAATTCAAGAGATGGTTGTCAGGGGCTGGGAAAAGGGATAATGAGGAGTTAGTGTTTAAGGGGTATAGAATTTCAGCTGGGGAAGATGAAAATCTGGTAATGGATGGTGGTACAACAGTGTGAATGTACTTAATGCCACAGAATTGTATGCTTAAAAAGGGTTAAAATGGGAAATTTCATTTTGTATATCATACCATAATAAAAAAAAATTTAAAGAAAAGAAAACCTTAGGTATTCTCACTCTGAGAGACTGGATTTGTCCCCCAGGGCAGTGTCAATAATTTGGTCATTATATCCAAAGTAAAATCATCATCCTAAAACCTGATTACCAGATCATCCTGGGTCTTCCCCTTTTTTATCCCAGATTATGTCTCCTTCTGAAAGTATTCATAGACACAGGGACACATATGTAGGTGCACTGAGGGTGTACATGAGTGAAGGAGTAAAGATCAGAATCTAGCTCTTAAATGCAGTTTCTGCATTCCATCTATGATAGGATAATATTTACCATTTACCTATGGGAAAGAAGTAGGGTTACAGAGTAGGGAGATTGAGGGAAGAGTACTCACAATGAGCTGTGATTGTTGTTAAATTAATTTACATATTTTGGAAAGTATGGACTTTCTCCTGTTTATAGTGTAAGTCATCATTCTTTATTATGCAAGAGAGTCACCCAGCAGAGCTTATTTGAAACTCAGATTTACTAGCCCCGCCTAGTGATTTTGACCCAATAGACCTTGGGCTGGGGAAATTATTATTTATTTGTTTGTTTGTTTGTTTGTTTGTTTTTGGCTGCATTGCTGCGTGCAGACTTTCTCTAGTTGCAGTGAGTGGGGGCTACTCTTCGTTGTGGTGCACATGCTTCTCATTGCAGTGGCTTCTCTTGTTGCGGAACACGGGCTCTAGGCGCACGGACATCAGTAGTTGCAGCACGCAGGCTCAGTGATTGTGGCTCTCGGGCTCTAGAGCACAGGCTCAGTAGTTGTGGCTCACAGGCTTAGTTGCTCCGCGGCATGTGGGATCTTCTCAGACCAGGGCTCGAGCCCATGTCCCCTGTATAGGCAGGCAATTCTTAACCACTGCACCACCAGGGCAGTCCCTGAAATTAATTTTTTAAAAAGAAATCCAGATGTTTATGAAGAGTTTGCTGAAGAAGACATTTTGAGAAACACTAGAGTGTAGGTCAGTAGTTCTCAAATCTCTTTATCTCAGAATCCCTTTTTATTTTTAAAAATCATTGAGGACATCAAAGAACTTTTGTCCGTGTGAGTTATATATATCACTGTTTACTGAATTAGAAATAAATACTGAGAAAAATTTTAAGATTTTCACTTATTCATTTAAAATAACAATAATAAACCATTAAAGGTTATATTCAGCTAATTAATTTGAAAAGCAATATTTTTTAAAACATAAAAGTGAGAAGATTAACCTTGTTTTGCATTTTTGCACATCCTAATATCTGGCTTAATAGAAGACTTCAGAATTTTCACGTATACTTCTGCATTGAATTTGATGAAATATGTTGTTTCTATTGAAATATATGAAGAAGATTGACCTTAAACAAATATTTAATTGGACTAAAGAAGAGTAGGTTAATAACCTTTTCATATATTTGTAGATATTACTCTTTGGTGTTTACTGAAACTCAGCAAGTGGTCATTTCTAAAAGGTTAGTTGCAATGTGAAATCTGAAACCATGCCAAACATTTTGTACTCTATTACCTTAAAATACATTAGCCTGTCATCTTATACTTTGTGTGTATCTTTACCCATGTGTGATTTTGTAATGGCAGCCATTTATTATTTGTAAAATCTTATTTTTTAGTTATACAGAGCTTCTAAATATTGATACATTTTTATCATACAACATCAAAGAATCATACCACATTTCTTATTTTCACCACCAGTCTTACGAGAAAAGTCTTAACATACTGAGAAACTGCCAGGTTTGTGATAGTGGATAAACTTTTTCCACAGTTCTAATTATTACACAAAAGCTTGAACTTCATAGCTTGCAGCAAATACTGTAAGTTGTTTTCCTTGAAGAAACAAACTCAATTAATTTTATAAAAATGAGTGCCAAATACCTAAGTCTGGTAACCACAGTATGTCTGTCAGTCATTCTTTGAAGTGTAAAAAAAAAGTATTCCATGAAAATGGTGGCTAGTTCAGCTTGCAACTCAAAAACCAGTGCTTTGTCTTGAGGCAGCCATTGTACTTTAGTGTGCAGTAAAGGTGCTTTATTCATATTTCTCATTTCATGGTACAAATATTCAACAGATATGTATTCATAGATTGGGATTTAGTAAAATTACTAATTTTTACTCATTTTTTAAAACTTTAAGCGTGTGGTGGTAAAGAATACAATAACTACTAGTGTATTTTGTCAACGCTGTGTTGATCCATCATTAGAAGAACTGACAGCAGTTCTTGCCAACGCTGCTCTTGGTGACACTATGCCTCGGGACTGTGAATTTCACAGGTGTTTCTCAGTTTTTTCCTCCCCCACTTAGGTGAGACAGGATGGCTAGAGTGGGCCGGAGTTGGGTATTTCCTTTCCCCTACGTCAGTCAGGCTCTAATAAAACCCCATCTGGTTAGGTCCTGGTTAGCCAGTTTCTCCTGAGGCCTTGTTAAGCAAAGAGCGCTCTGACCTATTTCAAAGTGGTTCCTTTTCCCCTCCCCTCCTGCAGGAAGCGTAGAAGAATTTTTATTTACTGTGGGAACCTGGTTAAGGTAAAACTGGAACAACTGTGGGGGTGCCCCTATGACTTGGTCCTCTTGGAGTTTTAACTCTCAGACTGGTCCACCCTGAGCCTCCAGCAATTCATCAATTCCAGTCCAGGTTTTCCTACTCCAGCAGTGGTTCCCACTGCGGTTTCTGCTCTGAGTCTGCTCTGTGACTCTTTGTATTCGCCTGTCTCTTCAGTCTTGGGGCTTGTGTCCTGACCTCTTTCAGATCCAAGAAGAGTTGATATTTCAGTCTGTTCAGCTTTTTTTGTGTTGTCAGTATGAGTGGTGACTTGCAAGCTCCTTACATGTAGAAACAGAAACTGGAAGTTCCCCATCACTGCTTTTGTATCATCTGTGCAAAACCAAAAAAAGTGAAAAAGGCAAATAACATCGTAGTATTATTTTGAAAAAGTTTTGACCTCACAGACCTGAAAGGGCCCTGGAAATCTAGGAGTCTGCAGACTGTACCTTGAGAACCTCTGAGGTACCCCATCCAGTGTTCATCTATGGAGGTGTTCAGGTTGAAGTTAATGCCGGTATTAACATGAAGAGAGCAGCTAACATCTTTGTACCACATATTTTTTGTTTCACATATATTTCATTCAAGCCTCACCAGAAGGTGAGGGTGATAATACATACTATTATCTCCATTTTACAAGTGAGGGATATAAGGTAGAAAGAGGTTAAGACACTTGCCCAAGATCACAAAGTTAGTGTCAAAGCAAGAATTGTCCTTCAGACCCTTTCCTGGAAGTTAGGGATACATGCGCTGGGAAGGGGCATCACCCATGAACTGAAGCTCAGTTCATCTGAGATGGTCCACCAGCAGGAATAGTGTACGGAAAGTTATCAAGGTTATGCCTCCTCGGATAAACACTACCAGCCTGTCCTAACAATACTTAGGTTTTAGTTATCTTAATATAGGAGATACCTGTTCTATTAACATCTGTTTCCTTGCTTTCATCATTTTCATTTTACCTTAGTTTGGTCGAGTAAACTTAACCAAAACCACTGCCTTAGCTTTCTTAGTTGTCTGCTTTGCAGATGATCTTCTACAACGAACTTTATCAACATTCACTGCCGACTCACTCAGATATGTAAAAAAATATAGGTACATTTATGTATCTGTTCAGTATAAACTAGAGGAGAGGCTTTGCCACTAGACATTAAAAGAAAAGATATAGCATATCAGAAGCGTTTATGTGCATGTGTTCCCGTCATTAGAGGGACCTAGTCCTCACATAAATGCCCATCTACAACTAAAATTGTTTGCTTTTCCATATATTTTGATGTTTCATTTTCATAAGGAGACTAGTAGGATTCAGATAAAACTACCATTTATTCAGTATCTATGTTATGCTCAAGCTAACTCATCCTGTTTTTCTCCTTTCCTATCTCACAAGTCTTTTGAGACTGTTCATGTATAGTGACTTCTGCTGTGACCTCATTGACATATTTTGTTTCATGTGTTCTTTCCATCAGCCTTCAAAGGAAGAAATTGAAGCTCAGAGAAGTTGAGGGACTAGCCCACAGTCATGCAATTTTAGCCTGAGTTTTAGCCCAAGACTTCTAACACCAAATCCAGAGAAATATGAGAACAGAACCAAAAAGAAAGCTGCATAGTATTCTAAATACTAGGTATGTCCTAACATGTTCAAACTGTATAGTATAGTTAGGACAGGCTGGTAGCATTTATTCAGGCAATCTGCTTTGGTTTATCCAGTAAGCCCTGTATCTTGAAATAAGAAAACACCTATGAGGTGATCAGAGCTAGCTCTCTTTCAGCAGTTGGAGATTTTCTTTTCCTTCCAAACAATAATGAATTACAGTTAGAATATGTATGAATGGTATAGAGAAAGCATACCCTTCTACGTAATTTATCATAGTTTTCTGTTGAGCCCTGAGGTTGCTTCAATATTCTTCTCAACGCAGGACTCCAAGTACCACTACCAATTGATCACAGTTAACAATTCAAGATGAAAGCAGTTTTCTTCTCTGGTTTAAAATAAGTCTTCATCATTACAAAGGACTCAAGAACTATTTTCACTTTTAGAGAGATATACATATTGAAAGATCACATTTGTGAGCTATGTATGTTTAAGATTACAGAGATGCTCATTATCATAAAAGAAATAGTCTGACACTACTTAAGAGGTAACTCTATACCTACTCACACAGGCTGGGTAAATTTTCCATTACCAAACAGCATCTGTGCCCTCTTATCAGAACCAAAATGGAGCCACTTGCCACTTGTTTTTCGTCTATGCCCTTCAGTAAGTCAAAGAAGGTGAGAGTCAGAGCTCTATACCACCGGGATCCAAAGAAAATGAGTCACACACACCTGAGCACTATGAACTCCAGCCCAGACATCCTCTCTTGCTCACTCATCTGCCCTTGCCTGCATACTCAGAAAAGGACAGAGCTGAAATCTTGGATGAGCTCCCCGGAAGAAATCCCTTAGCTCTACTAACAGGACACTTAATCAACTGGCAAATTCCCTCAGGCTTTTCAGAAAAGGTAGGCAAGGTCTGCAGATAAACCTCTAATAAAAATTAAGGTGATTATTCATTGCAGTACAATAGGAGAATCACCATTTCCTGGTAGGCAGCAGGGAATGGTGCAACCCAACAGCTGTGCGCCAACATTGAAGCTCTCCCCCGGGTGCTTTCAAGCCTCAGTCAGGACAGTGATGAGGGAACTATATTGGAAATGTGGAGCTTCTGATGGCTCAGGTGAGTCAGTCAAAAGCAAAAAAGAATCACACATCAAAGGGTTGCCTGAATTAAGAAAAGCACAACAAAGGAGAAGAGAGAGGGCAGCTCCACACCTCCAGCTCTATCATGGAGGCTCTTCTTATCATTCTGCTCCAGTCCCTGCGATTATGAGGGAGTGAAAGCACCCACTCATCAGGGCAGTGTGGTGTGCTATTCACAAGCTCATAACTGGCAGTAAAACAGAAAGGCCTGTGTCTGCTCTGCTGAGTAATTTCCACGCTGAGGCCCTGAGCAGAGATGTCATCTGCCCTGCTATCCAGGAGCCAAAGTAAGCTAGTTAGGGAGTTTCACTGCTTCTTTCTCCCTCCTCTTATGACAAGTCTAAAGGACTCAGAGTTATTTATAAAGAAAACTAGTCTGAGCTCTTCAGAGAGCTGTCAGTTTGATGCAGGTGAGACAGAGTATGTATTGAAAGCTAGGGAGACACTCTGGCCTCCTATTTACCTAGAAAGGAGGGGCGAATAGCATCTGGTATATATGGAGAAACTCTCAAGTATCAAAGCAGAAACAGGAAGATTAGAGGGTGTCGTCGTAACCGCACAGGAGGGAAGACCCAGTCTTTATGCTTCATCTGGCTCTTCATAATATCTTGGACAGCGAGAGTGAACAGTTTTTTAATATGAGACTAGGCCCCAGTGGTAATGATGGGACCCAATACTAACTGCACACTGCAAGAGTACTTGGTTTTTAACTGTGGTGTTAACCTTTCCTAATTATCCTAAAACCTGGGTCCTAGACCAGTGCTTCTCACTCTTAACGTGCATACAAATGACCTGGAGATCTTGTTAGAACAAGGATTCTGATTCTGAAGCTCTGGGTGGGACTGTATACAGCTTCCAGGTGGTATCTATGCTGGTGGTCTGCAACCCCCAACCCTCCTCAGTAGCAAGGTACTGCATAACACACTTATGGGCCATGGCAGCGTTTATGAAACAGCCTTCACTTTTTCTTCCCTTCATTACTGACTTCTTTAAAAAAAAAATAGAGGGTCCAAAGTACAGTCATAGCATATGAACCACATCTTATGGACAGCAAGTCTCATTTCTCACATGGATGGGAGAAACAAAGCTGTAAAAGGGGACTCCACCCATGCCTGAACAGGTGTGGATGGTCACCTTCTGATGAGTTTAAGGGTGAGGTAAAACAGTGTTGGGTGTTTGCCCAAGCCATACACCTATGCAACTGATTGCATACTTAGAGAGCCCAAAGTAATTGGAAAGTAGAAATATAGAACCTCTTAACAATCTGGCACTTAGGAATTCTTGCCAAGAAACACAAGGAAAATCAAAGCCATTAGCCATTCTACCCAAAAATTAAAAGTTAAGTCCCACTGACCTTTCATTATAGTTTCTCTTGGCCTTGAATCAGTGAATCATTTCATGATTAGTGATTCGCAACTGGTAATTTCTTTGATGCAAAGCCCTAAAGTAGATACTATAGAACATGCAAAACATGAAGAAGACATAGAATATGGCCTTAAGAAGCCTGCAGAAAGCTGGGGAATGGAGGATCTGATGCACACTTTTTGTTTGACATATTTCCATTATTGTCCTACAAAATCTCCACAAAGCAGTTATTGCTTCAGCAGTTCCTAAAAGGCTGGCTACACATAACAGCCAATGCTATATTGAAGGCTTGCTGGACCAGCATTGCCAAACAGTAATAATTTTAATGACATTTATACCAAATGATCTCACGCTGAAATGGTTTTAAACTTTGCCCCTTCTGTGTGTTAATCATGGATGGGTTTTGCCTTACAGCTTCTCTGAGGATTTTATCAGTATTCCTCTTTCCATTTTACAGATGGGAGGACAGGGCAGAGAGAGGTTAAGTGACTGCCCAAAGCAAGAGCTGGAATCAGTGACTGCGCTTGGGCCCTCTACTCTCGTCCTTAACCACTGAGGCATCCTGACTCTGTCACCCCGACTTCCTGCACACACCAGGCCTGCCAACCACTACAACAGCCAGTGACAGCCGAGCCATGATGAGCCGCTAGTAGGGAAAAGAAAATATAAGCCAGATTTTCATTCTGTATAACTCTAAGGGAACTTTAAATTGCCAGATGTCAATCTGGAACCTTTCCTGAGTGCTAAGCTGTCACGCACAGATGGAAAACACGGTTCCCTACAGAGGATTAGGCTTTAAGGACACACTCAAGGCAGACCTCAGTCCAGAACACAGGAATGGCACCTGGCTCTCCATGGCTCAAAAGTGTCCCTTTGCTGTATGTCATTTAATCTTTCCAGACTCCAAATCTCATCTCTAGAGGGCGTTTATCTTCTCACTTGCCTGTGAGTCAGAGCATTGTGTTGGAAAGATACTAGGCTTTGTTACTGTCAGACTTGGATTTGTACTTTGTCCCCACCTCTCATTAACCGTATGTCACTGGACCAGCTAGTGAACCTTGCTGGACCCCACTGTTCTCATGTTTCAAAATTTAAGGCTTCCAGAAGCAGTCTTCACAATGATACTGTGAGGGTTAAATATGATGACATAACTAAAACATTGCTGTTGTATAACAGGCACTCAGTGCATGCCCTCTTTCTCCCATTCTTTGTTGACATTCATGAATAAAATATCTTGGAAATATTTGGTAAAGAGAAATAATGCTGATATATTAGTCCCATTTTAATAAGCCTTCGCTCTGGGTCAAAAATGTATCAACAAGTTATCTCATAAAGAAGCAAGGTAATTGAGATAAATTAACTGGAAAAATAGAATACTAAAAAGGGGTTAGTTAATTGTCCTCAAATAAATGAACTGTTTTCATTCAATAAATTATGGTTTCTTATTAGTTTTCACCTCTCTGAAAGACACAGTGAAATGTGTTTAGCATCAAGTAATGCATAAGGAAAAACCTCCTAATAATAATGGTTAAAATCTAGAATATTTTTCTAGGGGAGAATGCCCAGAGGTTTATGGAAAGACAGATATATTCCCATTTTAGGGCAGCAGAATCAATGAAAACCTGCAGTTACACTAACATTCCTAACATAATATAAGACAAATATGGGGAATTATTTGATTAACTAGAAAACTGTTAAGAAGAAGAAAGGATTCACAGAGACCACCTAATACTGAGGGGAGAGTATTAGAGTTATTATCTTATAACTATCCTTTTGACCTTATGTCCCAAAAAAGGGTATTTATAACTACCCTCTTTACCTTAGATAATTTACATGTTTAGTCCTCAGTCTCCTCACATGTAAGTGGAATTGTTGAATTAATTTAGGATAATTTTAAGTAGTTGGTTTCTTTCTGATTTAAAATGTCTCTATAATTACAAAATAAAAGGATATTTTCATACTTTTTTTAGAATCAGACATACTTTGCAAGATGAAGTATGTCTGTAATATAAATTTTCATCTGTCTAAACATGACCAAACTACTCTTCAGTCCAGAGGCAGGATGATGGATTCGAGGTCACAGTGCACAGCACATTGCATCTATGCCTGCCACGCAGATGTTCAATAAAAATTTTTTGAGAAAAATAGTGCACGACCAGATAATCTCAGACCATAGCTCTACAATCTGTTCAAACACTCCGCAAACCTACTATGTGACAGGCAGTATATCTCTTATTTGCAGTGGTATTTGGGTATGACATGAGCACCAAATTTAATTCTTTAAGAGTTCCTCCACTCAATTTAAAAATTTCCCAATACTCTCAAAGGCAAATGAAATCAGGTGATTTTGTATTATAGAGTAAAAGCTGCAAAGGACAGTTTTCTGATCAAGTTTGTCTCTTCAGTGACAGAGGCTGTCAGGGAGGAGAGCTGGGATGAACTGGAGGATTTGTAAAATTCTGAGGGTAAAGGAATCTTCCCTTAGTCTTTAGGGAATGGAGTGATGGAGCAGTAAAGCAGTGTTAACTTGGAGAGAAAAATGAGTTTTCTGCTACATGTGGACCTTCTTAATGAATAATCACTAAATTGTTATTAACTGTCTATGCTGAAAAAGGTGAAATAGACAAGGATGAACAGGAAAGATGTGTGCAAGTAGGTTTTCATGGGGATTCGACATGCAGACTGATTTTCAAAGGCTTTGACTCAGAAGACTCAGAAAATAAAGTCAAGGAACAAGTAGGTGTATAGGGTGTCATTTTGGTGGGTGAGTGAGTTGTACCATAGGTTTCTTTCCTGCAAATAGTATTGTCACAGTGTCTGCTTAAGTTATTTGATCCAAGCTTTAAAAAGAAACATAGCAAGTCTCCCTTTCAGAAAGGAGACCCTAAGGAGTTTAACAGAAATTATGGTTTCTTTTCATCAACAGTGCTTCAAGCCTTACTGCCACCAGCACTAATGACTGTAGCTCACAAACCCTGTACTCCTTCTTCAAGTTAAGCCCTCAAGAATACTCAAAGCTAAATAGTGGAATTCCAACGCTGATGTGCGCTTTTTGCTCTCATTTTAAAATGCGTTATGTAAGAGGGAGAATCCTTATCTGGAACTACAGGTTTGAACACACCATAAGTCTTAAATTAGACCTTTCTTTGAAGCTTACTTACAGAAAGGTAGATGGGAACACAGATAGAGCTGAAAGTCAGATTCTGGTGCCCATGCAGCAGTGCCTTTTGTGTGAGAGGGTTAGAAAAAGATGAACAAAAACCGAAAGACTATGGGCACTAAACACCTGTGTTTATTCGAAGAAGAAACATCCATTGCTGAGAACATTTCCTTGAAATGTATTCCCTGGAATTATGTCCATATGAGAAGTGAGGTTAACTCTTCCTGGGAGGAAAATATTTCCCCTCATGAGAGAAATGAACTCTTTTAATCACAATGCTGTGGAAGGTAGAATTACAGTAAATGCTAAATGAAAGAACTGTCCTTCATCTGAAATTTGCAATGATGTTTAGCCTTTTCTTTCCTCTAGGACAGCATATCCCTCTCTCCATATAATTCTTATGCTTACCACATTCTGTACTCACCATCTCTTTACTGGTCTGCCCTCCCTCTTACTCATTATTTGTTACAACTTTATCATATAATACGGGGCATGATTTAGAAAATATGTCCAATATATATGTGTTGAATAGATACTTTGCTGCTTTCCATTTTTAAAATTCATTTTAATTCTTAAGATGACAACGTACTACAGAGTTTATAATGTAGAGGGACTAAATCATCCGTAACCTTACCACTCAAGCCAGCAAATATTATTTTGGGAAAGGAATACTTTTTGGAGGAAACACAAATCTAAAATTAAATATCATTTTACATCTTTAGGTAGAAAACATAAAATCATACTCAGAGTGTTCTTAAAAATATATTTCCTATATTTAAATTTCCTTAAAAGCCATAACACTTCATCAAGATGTCTTAAGTGGGTGAAGATGATCTCATTTAGCAGATGAGGAGAAAGAAAGAGAGCTTCATACAACTATTTCAATGACAAAGAATGGATTAGATTTAAAATGATCCTCTCAGTTCAGGCTCAAATAGTGGTGACATACTTTCACTGCATGGACCGGGAATAGGTTTGGAATTGTTTCTTGTATCAAAAGGTTGTACTGAAAATTGCCTTGAAAATATTTTCTAAATTGTAGGTGTGATGAAAATTCTTTGAGGAATGTGTCTTTTTTTTTTTTTAAATCAGACCCCAATTTTCCAAGGTGAATATAAGAACAAAGAATATCCAAGCAACTCCTAGACTGTTGAGTTGAGATTCATATCCATGTCATTTTCTCTGTATTGGCAGGTGAGATCACAGGGCTCTGCTTTATGGAGGCTTTACAGAACCCTTCATGGGCAGTATAGGCAAATGTAATTTGACTTTTCATTTTCTGTATAAAAATAGTGGATATTATAAAGCCAGTAGTAACCTAGGTATTTTAACACAAGATTTTTTTTTTTTTTGCTCTTGTACCCCTAAATGAAAGCAAGATATAATCACCAAAGTGAATTTTTAATGTACTTTGCCCGTATCATTGTGGTTACTGTAAACAAAACAGTTAAATAGATTTCATTTCTACCCTCCTGGAGTTTGGTGAAGACACAGAGTTTGTGTTAGGATTCAAAATAACCCTTCCTCTTCACAGATCAGGCGGTGAGTCTCTTGTTGCCTGTTGGTGTTGGAATAGGTATGGGGATATCAAACCAACACAGCATGATTAACCCAAAAAGGGTCAGAGGAGAGAAACATTTCTTTTCCTCCCTTAAGTATTTAAAAAATTTGTTCTCCACATTACTCATGCAAATGTACTCAAAGTGAAAAAAATTATGTAGCTAACGCATTTTGGGTAGGTTGAAAGGAAGTTGAGAGTAGGTCATTAACTGGTCCGAGAAATTTTTCAGAGCTAGAGTTACTTTTCACCAGATCTCTTTTCAGAATAGTTTTTTGTCTTAGTCATGCCAATACCCACACTCTGAGAAAACCACTCTATAGTCAGACAAAAGAGGCTGACCACTGAAACCAATTCCTCAAACCACTGGAATCAATGAGACTTAACAAATTGGATGTCATTGATAAGTACAAGGAGGATTTTAGGATGAAGCTCAGATTTCTGGCTTGGGAACAGGATATAAAAAGTAGGTTTGATCATGAATTCCATTTTAGATGGATTAAACTTGACATGTCTTTGAGATATTCAGTTAGAGAAGTCTGTTAGGATATATTATATACGGGTCCGGAACTCAAAAATGAGGTCTAGTCCTGAAATAGATAATTGTGAGTCATCAGCATATAACCTAAATTGAAGAGTCTTTAACAGGTTAAATGCGACGGGGCCAGAAGAGACACTTTAATTATGGTGAGGGGCGGAGGTACAGAGCTGAAGATACCACCCCATTGTGAAGGTGATCCATGACACTTCAGAGGTTGTCGCTGCAGTGGTTCTCTGGTCCCCATGCGTTCATTCTCACAACTGAGGCACAGGCAGCAGACCTCTTTTCTGAGTGGGGCAAAAATCCAAGGCAAAAGCTGCAGGAAGGCCACCCCCTTCCCTTAAAAATCACTCAAGCTTGTCAATAAATAGAGGTTCTGGTTATCATGGCATCTCAAGGAAATATCCCCCCCAGTCAGGTGTCCCTAGTCCGGGGACTGAACAGTGAAGATTATGGATAGATTGAGAAGGTAGTGAAGAGCTCACCCCTTCTATACGAATAGAGTGTCTTGTACTGACCATTTACAGGGCTAAGATTATAATTAGGCAGTCTCTGTCCCAAACCTCAGTCTCAAAGTCTGCCTCTTTATTATTCTAACACTATTCTTTTAAATCTAACCCTGCTTTTAGTCTACAGGGGTATCTATTAAAAAACCCATATACCTGAGAGATGCCGCACTTTAAGAACTTACTGTGAATTACCTGGATGTTATAGTGGCAAAAGTATTGAATTTAAAGTCAGAACATCTCACTTTAGTTTTCTGTCCTACCATTTATTAGATTTAGCACTTGGATAAGTCATTTTCCTTTTCTAGGCCTCTGTGTCTAAGCTTATAATAAGTGATAGGGTTACATGAGATAATCTCTAAGATTTCTGCTCTAAACATTTCTGGATGGGATTTAGTTGATAGCCAAACACTTGTAAATGTTTATTTATATACTAACTCAATTCTCCAGTTATTTATTCAGTGAACACACTAAACACACATTAGGTGCTCCAGGGATATACAGATAAATAAGGAGCTCAGAGACTAGTGGAACTGAGATATATATTTTTCCCTAGGTGAAAATGTATTTTCTCAAGAACCAATTCTTCAGGTTGTAGATCCTTTTTTTATGAGTCAGTCTTGGCACGTGGGGTTGGAGGTTGCTGGAGAGGGGAAAAAACATTTATTGTCCAAAGTGATGTCCTGAGAAACTAATCTTGAAACTGTAGATGCTGAGGGTCACAACGTAACCACACTTCAGGGGACTTTTAACAAAGAGTAGTGCCAATAGATTGCAGTTAAATAGACATCCTGGTAACAGAATCATCTAAAATAGCAAAACTCTACCCCTTAAGGTAGACGATACATACTCAGAGGTACGAGAGAAGGATAGCCATGTGGCTTTGGGGTCTTTCAGTGGGTATGGAGCTCTGTCTAGATATATGTGTCTAATGTGTTTGGATCTGTCTAGTTGATATGATTTCACATAGTATCTGGGGCCAGTATGTACCTGCTAGAGCATTCCTACTCTTTCCCAGACTCTTTCTTCTCTACTGTCCCATCAAACAGAATATAAGTCAAATTTCTGTGAGTTATAAGGGCAACTTTACTTATTTTAGGAAAAGTATGATACAGGGGAGAGGAGCAAGTGCTAATAAGAGAGATAACGATCAGCTTTTTAAACCAGAATGATCTGACTGGGAGGTTAAGCTTGCTTTCTAGTGGCATTATTTCTCTTTTCTTATATGTCCATTTCTTGCTGTTCAAGATCCCCACCTTCTTCTTTTGGTAACAGTAGTCTTTTTTTCTTTCAGAGAACTATGCCTTCACCATTCCACGTGGTCCTGATGGCTATGCCCTCTCCAGCTTCATCCTCAGTGGTGAGTGAGCCCATGAGTCATGTTAAGCCAGTTAGACTATATTTCCTTGGCATTTAGAAGTATCAGAGAGGAGTGACACATGCTTTGAAAACAGTTGATGCAGAGTCATCCCTATTGCAAACCCCAGTGAGAATGCCTTGTTTTTGTTTTTGTTTTTGTTTGCAGTACGCGGGCCTCTCTCGTTGCGGAGCACAGGCTCCGGACGCACAGGCTCAGCGGCCATGGCTCACAGGCCCAGCCACTCCGCGGCATGTGGGATCTTCCCGGATCGGGGCCCGAACCCGTGTCCCCTGCATCGGCAGGTGGACTCTCAACCACTGCGCCACCAGGGAAGCCCGAGAATGCCCTGTTTTGGTTATGTTGGGGCAACTTTGGATCCCACTTTCCCAGAGCCCATTCAGTCCCTCTCTTCAGTTCTCTTTTTTTTCAATAACTTTATTTATTTATTTTATTTTTGACTGCATCGGGTCTTTGTTGCTGCCCAAGGGCTTTCTCTAGCTGCAGCAAGCAGGGGCTACTCTTCATTGCGGTGCTCGAGCTTCTCATTGCGGTGGCTTCTCCTGTTGTGGAGCATGGGTTCTAGGTGCACAGGCTTCAGTAGTTGTGACATGGGGGCTCAGCAGCTGTGGCTTACGGGATCTAGAGTGCAGGCTCAATAGTTGTGGCGCATGGGTTTAGTTGCTCCATGGCGTGTGGAATCTTCCCACACCAGGGCTTGAACCTGTGTCCCCTGCATTGGCAGGCAGATTCTTGGGAATCTTCCAGGGAAGCCCTCTTCAGTTCTCTTATCTGCCCGTATTCTGTCAATAAATTCCTCATTTGCTTATGCTAGACAGTCTAGGCTTCTCATACTCACATTGTTATGAACTGAATGTTTCTGTCCTCTCAAAATTCATATGTTAAATTCTAACCTTCAGTGGGATGGTACTAGGAGGTGGGGCCTTTGGGAGGTGATTTGGTCATGAGGGTGAAACCCTCATGAATGGGATTAGTGCCCTAATAAAAGAGACCCTGGAGAGCTCTCTAGCCTCTTTCCACCCTGTGAGGATACAATGAGAAGTGTGCACATCAGAAGAAGGCTCTTATCAGAGCCCAATCATGTTGGCACCCTAACCTCAGACTGCCAGCCTCCAGCACTGAGAAAAATATAATTCTGTTGGTAATAAGCCACCAGTCTATGGCACTTTCTTAAGTATCCCAAACTGACAGAGACACATATTAAGTAGATAAAGCCTTCTCTATGTATTGCTCAATAAAATGAGCCCTTCCAATTCAGAGGAAGGTTAAGAAACATATTTGAAGTAGATTTGGGAGACAGAGATAATGATCCTGGATCCTCCCCCTTGACTGTGTAAGGAAGAACAATGAAATTCAGATTCTTGAGGGTCTCTTTTAATTGAAACCTTATTTACGACATCTCTGTTCTAAAGAGATTGGTCCTGAAAACAGAAACCCCTCCTAACAACAGAGAGGCTTCTTTGGAGGTTTTGACAGGCCCCTGCTCATGTCCAAGAGCTACTGCAAGCAGATTGATTTCATTTGCCCCAGCCTCTCTCTCTTTTCTGCTAGCTAAAGTGGAATGTCCAGAACTTTCCCTTAGCTTCTGCTTTGGTTCTTGAACAAAGGGATTCCATTATCTTCTACTCTTTCTTCAGGCTTGTCTACAAGTCATTTGTTATATTACAGCATTTCCAGAAATTTAGCAAATTCTTGAAAAGAAAGATTTAATCTTCTCAGCAGAAGCTGGAGAAGATTTATGTACGCCTATTCTTAACATGTCAAAATGTGGCTTGGCTGCTAAATTTACTGGGACCGCCTACACAGCTGAGGATTTCTGTGACTCTGCTGGAAATAATGGCTTTAGGAGGTAATCAAACAGCATTAGAGAAAAATATTTGAGAGAAAACAGATTTTTAGGTTGCAGAAGGATTTCTTATTTTATAAAAGAACATTACATTTTTAGGAGCTCATTAAGTTGTTTTCCCCTATGTTTGACCCCAAATTAGAGTTTGGATTTCTTAATTTTCTCTTCTGAAATTGTCTGCAAGGTATTGGGAAACTTGAGTTTCCAAGTCTTCAAATCCACACCAAATGAAAGCATTAATTCTTAAGTATTATTATGGAATAAATTGAATTTTGTTAGGTTGCCTTTTGTAATCCTTATTTTTTTCTGTGCTTAATCATTATAGGTAATTTAAAAATAAATACTTCTGCAAGTGAACCAATAGAAATATTTCACTGTCATTGAACAGAAAGCTAAAAGCCTAATTACTGTATGTATTGAATATTCTTCTGTAGTAGTAATTTCTTCACTCTTTCAATATCTTAATTTTCTTTATTTAACATCCACAATTTCTCCCTTTATATATTGGGTTGTTTTTTTTTTTTTCTTTCTCCATTTCGTGGAATAAAATGGTACTCTGTTATACAAATGTGCTCCCTCTTTCCTTTGAAACTGTATTCAGTCAGTCCCCACAGAAAGAATAGGTAACGAAATTCTATCTCTCAAGTGTGTGTAGACATATCAATCACTTTAAGTGGAAGCAATCATTCCTCTGCCATTTGGAGCCAACAGCTTTGAACACAGAAGCAGTACTGTTGCTTTCTGTTACTAAAAATAGTTTTTCCATATAATGCTTAGGTTTACATTCCATCCACATGCCGCAGAGGTCAAGAAAAGCAGATTTCCTGATAACATTTGATTTGAGCAAAGGGAGTGATAAAAGGTGCATTCTGTAATCTGGGTTTAGAGCTGACTGAAGATGTGGAGTTCAGTGGAGGTAGTCCTGTGCTGTTTCCCTCCCACCAGTCCCAGATCGCTGCCCAGGCTTGGTCAGGGAAGTACAAAGAGATGTAGCTCTTTTCCGTGCCTTTGACACCCAGACCTCCCTACTCTAACGTCCCCTTCACAATCCAGCATTTTTTTTCTCCCTCCTACATAAGCAAAAAGATTTCAGATTTGTGCTGCCACCTTTTTCCTGAAGAATCATCATACATGTTAAGCTTTTGTCTTGGTTTCAGTATTTTAGGAAGCTGACACCAGAGGATAAGGCATTCGACCTCTTTTATCGCAACTATTCCTATCCTTCACGCCTGCTCTACCTACCGTAGACGTTAAAACCCACGCGTGTTTAAAATGCTGCTGGCTAAACGCATGGTGCTGATGAACGGGAGAAATCTCATGTTAGCACAGACCCTCTAGTTACTGTGAGGTGCTGCTGTCTCTACCCAGGGCACTGTTGCTGTGAAGCAACGAGGCTGTCGTGCTCCCAATCCCCAGATACAGAGCAGTATCAATGCAGAAATATTAAAGAGAAAATTAATAATTTATTTGAAAAATTCATTTGCAGCTGCACTTCAGTGAATTAATTACTTTTTGTTTTTCTCTTTTTATTCATTCCTCTCTCTTACTAATGATCAAGTTAGAACTAGAAAGAGGAAGTAAGTGGGGTTGGAAGAGGTGGCAGTCTAGTGCTGCCAGAGCAGAAAGCACAAAGGAGACCATGCTTTAATGTGGGTGCCCTAAGGGACCTGACAAGTGAACAGAGATAGGTTAAACTTAATCCTATCTTCTCTACCCCAAAAGCAATAGGAAACCATTTTACCATGTTATAGATTCTACTTAGTATTTTAGAAGAGGGGAAAACTAAAATTCAGCAAGCCAAAGTCCCAAGTTATTAAGAAGATTAATCTGTTGTTTATCACTACATCTTCTATGCAATTCACTTCCCTGTATGCTCATTAAAATAGTATAGCCACGCAGGCAAAGCGATTGTATAATAGTGCTTAAGTGTTAATGGGGCTTGTGTACTGACTTCCAGAAGGGTTAGGGTAGGCCCAGCCATTTTTACATAACACTGGCTTATCACAACTTGCCAGATGATGCTAAGGTAATGTATGGCAAGGTTCAAATTCATAACCATTTTAGTCATTTTCTAAACTAGAATAGAAAAATCAATCAGAGAAATTGTATTTGCCAAATCCCAGACTGAGGCAAAGCAGATACTTTCTCCCATGTTTAAAACATTCATGGAACAGGAAGACAGTTCCCATCATGCCACTCCAAGGTACCATTTTAAGGCAAGCAAAAAGATGTGCATCTTAATATACCTTATTCTAAGTAGCCATTTGATAGGAGAAATAACCTTTGTACTGAGGTTTTGAAAACGAATGTAAAGGCAAACACTGAATTTTCTCCAGTAATCTTATTGCTCCAGCACAGGATCCATAGCCATTTACGTACCAAATGATCCCCTCAGGGATAAACAATTTCCATCAGTGCACATGAATGTTCTGGTATGTGTATCAGCAGAATGGGAGATAAAGTTAAGGAAGAAGATGGAGAGAATTCAGTGTTTAATTTTGTCCCAAAGATCAGAGACTAGGAAAGGAAAAGAAGGAAGTTCAGAGAGGGAGAAGGACTTCAAGAGCCAGTGTTAATGACATCAAAGACAGATACTCTTTTCTTCTGGTAAGTGCAAACTATCACCAGGGGAGCCTGTTGAGTCCTCTCTGGAAAGTTGTCTAAGCTTGCATCCTAATGCTGTGCCCCAGGCTGGTTATAGTCACTGGCCACTGCTTTCACATGACCTAACATGATCAGGAGCTCATCAGCTAATTGCAAGTTTGCTTTCTGGAGGTTGGAATGGGACATCACCATCTAAAAAGTGTTTCTTTGCTTAAATTTCTAAAGTGTGCCTAACAGATAACCAAAATCATGTATCCCAAGGGTCTTGGTAGAAAAGATTTCCTCTCCCAACACTGAAAACTCTTCAGATAACATGAATGCATAATTACACCCATGTTTGTTTATGTAACTGTTTAACATAAAGAGACCTATCTGAAGGAGACTTGTTCAATATCATTAAACCACCAATAACCTCCATGCACTAAATATACTGGTAACATTCCACTAGCAATGAATGTACACTTACATTTGCATCTTCCCTAGAAATTCTTTATTTGAAAATTTATCAAAAAACAACTAATCATATCAGACAATGAGAAACTTAAAATCTATACCTAAGATATATAAATACCTTTACCGTTCCAAGCAAATACAGAATAGCATTTGATAATGTCATAAGAAATGTTCTGTTTGTCTCATATTGTGTATGTTAAAAGTAGTGTTAAATGGAATAATCAGTCAAAACTTTCTCTAACATCTCCTGGCAAGTGATTATGCAGCAGCCGGAAATTTGGTAGACATCCTTCCTTCCTCATTCCTTCAGCAGGAACATTTAGAACAGTATAATGATTGGCTTTAAGGAATCTTGTGCTTATGAAAAACTAACCTGATTCTGCTTTATGCATTCAAAGTTCTTCTCCTGCCAGATTCTTCGCATACCCTGGAAGCTCCTGGAGGCTTTTGACTACCTAGTACTGCCCTCATGTGGGCCAAGAGAGTCACTATTACAAGCAGCTACCTGCTTTTCATTTTTGACATTTGCAGAGGAAGTAAAAATCATGATTTTTAATAGTTTTTATCCTATACACTGGTCTAAATTTTCAACTGAAATAGACTGCTTTCCAGTCTCTGAATTAGCCAGAAAAAACTACTAGGTGGGTATGCTTGGAAATAAAGAACAGGGGAGAGGAGATAGGAAAATCTAGGCCAATGTTCTCTCTCACCTAGGATTCTTGTTTTTCTCCTCCCAGAAGGTCAAATCCCAGCTGAATCAGTATGCAGATCACATACACAGCAACCACAGTTCCAGACTAGGAAATGTGCTAATTGGCTCACCCGCTCAAAGAACCAGGGTACCAGGCGTCTGACACACAGCCTCTGAGAGAAGCAGGGCTTAATGCAGGACAAAATGTTCTTGCCACTCTGCACTGTCACCTATCCTTGCTTCTAGCAAGCAGTCTGGCCATACACAGTGGTGACTGGAGCACTTGCATAATTATTTGCCTCTTTGTAGACTAATGTGTACACTTGGGATTTTAGAATGCAGTCTAATTCAGAAGAAATTAAAATGAAAGCCAGTACCCCTTCAGCCTTCTTTCCTCATACATTTCTCCTGTAGTGTTCCAAATAGTGCTCTAAATAGTGTCATGCATTCGAAAGGTAGGTCAGAAACAATATCAGTGGTGTTAACACCCTTTAGATCTGTTCTTAGCATTGAGAATATGGTTAAAGCTATAGTCCCCTACCAGACGGTACAGTACAAGAAACAATCCCATTGGTTACTACATATAATTTCCTCCACTATTTGCCTCAGGATTCCAACTCACATACTGTTCAGTTGTTTTCTGAGATTGTATCTGGAAGAGATGGAGTGCACTCGAGAAGGAGCGTAGAATTTCATGAGACAGTGCTTGCCCAGTTCCCGGAAGCCATAATATCCTTGGAGCTCTCTGAATCGGAAGCTATCTTCCTGAATCATGTGGCTTCCATGGAGCTGATTCAATAGGAATAGGAACAAACCACAGGCATCAGTTGTTGATTAACTCTGATAACTTACCCTGCCTAATGAGGTGGAGGTCTTTCATGCTTCCACTGCCTAATGGAGCTCATAAGATGTACACTTATTAAATATTTAGATAATTGTGGTAGTCATAATAGTGGTAGTGATAGCCACATGACGACATGATGAAGAAGAAAGCATCCTTGAACTGAAAAGGTTTCATTCTGCCAAAGCAAGTCAAAAGAGCTTAGAAGAATGCCATGACCCATGTGCAGAAGACATAAAGATTATTTAGTTGTTCCTTTGCTTTGTAATGTTTTTATAAACTAAAAGTAATCATCTAGAAGATTTCCTGGGATCACCTGGCTACACAAAAATTCAACCAGTTCCCAGACAACATAGATAACTTTCTCTTGATTGGGGCTTGTATTTTGACCTGAAACTAGCAAAGAAAAGCTCTGTCTCGGCATTGTAATTTACGTTCTGCTTCAGTTCCTTATTTATGATAGTTAGATTTTGGGTCAAATACCCTTATGGAGTCAACAACCTTATATTAAAAGAGAGCCTTCAATCTCAACTAAATAAGACTTTTTTTTTTTTTTTCTAAACAGGTCTGCTGCTGAAAATTTTTTCTTGCTAGTATTTTTCAAATTTTCTGTTTCACAGAGCCTCCAAGTTTGGGGCAGGGTGAGATGTGAAGATGTCAGAAAATTCAAGAAAACTTTTACTTTGTAAGACTCAAAAGGATTTGATAAGAATATGAATTGTCAGTTTTGCTCGTCACTCAGTTCTAAAAATCTATACTCAAAACCTTTCATGTCTGTCTAATCCCTCACTAGCATCAAACATAATAAAATCAAAATAAACTTCTGATAAAAATCAGGTTTCAAAATCTTACCATGGATTTCTTTTCTGTTTGATTCTTTTTGATCAGCACCAGATACACCAGAAACAAACAAGTTTCTCCTAAATCCTCTTTTGTCTCAGTAGTACTCCTAGCAGGGAGAAAAAAAAGACAAATATGGAAATGATGCTAAGATATTTCTTCTGTCATCTCTTCTAACAGGTTCATAAAAGCAATACCCATATTGGCCTTATGAATTTTCCAAATTGAAAATAAGATAGAAATAATACAGTAAGGCTCAGCTTTTGAATTTGTGGTGATCTTTCTCTTGCATTAGGAAATTTTACATCCCTGACAATTCAGTAGCACTTTTTTCTCTTTTCTCTTAAGTCTAATGTAAGTCTAATGGGCTCATTTGAGCTTGTAATGAACAGCTTAGGAGTTTTTACTTTCGGGTTCCCAATCCTGGTAGGTGACAATAGCTTGTTTGCATTTGCCTTATGTGTTGGATGCTGCATGGTAGTGAAATGAAATCCTTTGCTGTCTATACAATTATTATGATGCTTCTGCAACATGATATGCTCACTGACACTAGTTTACCTTTTGCAGCCCCAGGCTTGCAACCTGGTGGTATTTGAACGTACCTGCTCCAAAGAAAGCACAGGTCTAATGACAGCTTTGTGACGTGGAATGAGCTGAAAGAAGGCTCAACTGACCTGATTATAAACATCCCTGAATCTGGAGATTCTTCTGGCTACTGATGATTACTTTTCTCATATTTGGCTAAAAAATCAGAGAGAAACATCATGGTTAAAAAAACAGAGAGAAACATCTTTGACCAAGTCTCTGAACTATAGGAACTTTTCAGAGATCTTATTATTTTTTTCTTTTGTCCTGAGCAAGAGAGCTAAGGATAGCAAACTATCAGGAACACATTTATGACAGTTGACTCTTAATAGAGTTCCAGCTAATGTTGATGGAAGAGTAACAGTGGTACTTGCAAAATTTCTATTTTGTAGTGATCGTAGGTGGCAATCTGATCAAGACAGAGAGCAGAGGAATTGTGATTCTACTGTTTTAACAGTAAGATTGTATGTCTATGAGGGGCATTCGATGGCCTAAAGGAGATTCTGGACAGTTGCAAATGTCTCCCACTCTTACCCCTTGCCACTTCTAAAATCCACTGCTAGTTTGGTGACCATTTTGGAAGTTTATGTTTAATTGTTTTTATATTTCATGATATGTAATATTTAGAGTAACATAAACACTATAGGTCAAGGACTATT